>NC_066582.1:94705443-95005443 GCF_024323335.1 Lathyrus oleraceus
AATTTTTATTATTGTGTTGAGTTTATAATTAATGCTTCACGAGGGGTAAATTGTTGATGTTGAGATGTGTGGTTCGGTGAAACCATTGATGTGGCCTTACAATTGCGATGAATTTCGATGGTTGTTTGATGTGTTTGTATATTATTGGTGAGTTTGATGTTTAATTTTTGAAAGAAAATAGTGTTGTAGGACTCTGGTCCAGTGCTTTAGGACTCGTGTCCAGTGTTAAGGATCACTCAGCAACATAACTCTGGTATCTAGCATTGTAGGACTTCGGTCTAGTGTTGAAGGACTTCGGTCTAGTGTTGTGATTGATAATTGATAATGGAGATAGGAGGTTTGGATGGATATTGTTTGCATTTGTTTGTAGCATCATGCATCATTTATATCGGAGATTAATTTAGGACTTCGGTTCAGTGTTGAGCATCCCTAATAACATAACTCTGATATTCAACATTGTAGGAATTTGGTCCAAGGTTGTAGGATGGTATCACATGCATGGGAGTAGAGGAAATACACATTGAATAATGATTTATATGTTGTATGTTGTGTTGACCGAATATGTTTCATATGTGAACTATCCTTGATGTTGTATGTATCATTATCATATATGAATGTATTTTCACCCCTTTCTTATTTCTATGTTCCCTATTACTGCATTTGATACGGGTGATTCATATATTAAGGATGAAGAGTGATTAGCTTTTGGTTACTGAGGATGGTATAGTTGGCATATTTGCTAGTTTGTTTTGTTTATGTTCGTTGTATCTTTGTCGGTTGTTTAATTTTGTATTCGGTGTCGCTCTTATATTGTATCATCGGGTTGTGTTTTGCTACATTTTTAAGTTGTGTTGAATAAACTATCGTATTATATTTTTAATTTTTTATTTCTAAATTCAAGATATTTAGACTTACTACCTCATGTCTTGTTCTTTTCAGCCGGAGTATCTAATTCCTCATTATTCCTATCTTCATCTTCAAAGTCTTCAAGTCTAGGTGGGACGTTAGAAATTTGTTGTATTTGACTACCTTAAGTTGGATTCTGAAATTCATCTAAGAGTACACTTGTCCAGTCCCAACTTTCATTATAATCATTATCTTCAAATTTTGTCTCTTCACTCTCAGCATCAACATCTATATCATTCTTAGATTTTTCTTCACTATATTCATTATCTTCCTCAATAAAATTTAGACCACTTTGAACATAAAAGAATATAAGAAATTGTACATAAATTTCAATATTTTTTTAGAAAAATAAAAGAACTTTATTGAAGGAAAAAAGAAGATTGAAACTCTAACAATCTGGAATTCCTAAAGAGAATGAAAAAAATTACTTTGATATATATTTGAGAGGAGTCTTCGTTGACCCACCAGCTTTCATCGCTATGAACAGGTTCGTCGTCGTTCTGTCATTTGATCGTTGTCCTTTTTCTTTATTCTTTACTACTTCTTTATCATGTCATTCACGTGTCAGTGCCTTTTGCATTGAATTTTTTTTACCTCAACCATTTTATTTTCTTATGTCACATCAATGGAGATTTAATTTCTTTAATGCCACATAAGCAAAGTTAGTCTATGTGTCATTGAAGAACTATCAACTAACAATAGTAGGATAAATTTGAGGGAGGCAAAATCAAACCATTAAATTTTAGAAAGTCAAAATTAAACATTTCAAAATTTTGGTAGGCCAAATTTGTTTTCAAACTTAATTTTAATTGTTTATTTTTTCATTGATAAATTCTAATTAATATATATACTTTGGTTTCTGAACTAATATTTGTTAGATATGAATGTGAGTAATTAGTCTTTGAATTTTTCTCCAAAAAAAGTAGATATAATTTTAAAATTATTATTTTCCATTTTGTATTTATAATAGAGAAATTACATCAATAATAATTGAATAAAATATTTATTTTCCTTTTTTTTCTTAAATGCATTTTATACCATTATTTTAACTTTTATAACTTTTTAGTCTCATTTAAAAAAAAAAATCTTTTTGATTCCATTTTCAAAAAAATTAAAAAAGTTATAAAATTAAAGGGAGGCATTTAAATTTTTTTTCATTTATTATTGGGTTGACGTTTGTCAAATGAGATAATAAAGAAAAAGTGAATTAATAGCATCATTGACTCGCCAATCTCAAGTCCCTCAAAACTGCCAGAAATACCAATACAGTATTGTGTCATTAAAACACCCTTCATAAAAATAAATAAACAACTTATGCAAATTACTACTTTGTACTCCAAAAAATTTATAAGATGTCTCCATCAGCTCCTATTCGAGTACAATTTGTCAAATTTCTAGCATATAAATAGAGCACACGGGAAACTTGGTGTATTACAACACACGGACATACATAACCAACATATATATATTCAGAACCGCCTCTTCAACTACCACCGAAACCGTGTACTAAGTAAAAACACAAACATAAACATAAACACAAAACTTGAAAGAATTATCCATAAGAAATGGTGATTCCAATGACTATGTGTGGTCAAGAAGAACTTGAATTATCCAGAGATGGCAGCCACTACAGTCTTTCCACCGGAATATTACCTTCTCTCGGAGCAAGAAGTAACCGGAGAGTTAAACTTCGGCCTCTCATTATATCTCCTTATGACCGCCGGTACAGGTAATCCGGTGTTTTTTTTAATGTTGTTGCTTTGTTTGTGACGGAAAATTGTTAGCTGTTAATGTTCCACTTCTTTCGTTTTCTGTTTGTATTATTTTACTTGATTTTTTTTATTTTTTTGTGATGCTTTCTTTTATTCTACTTTTTGAAATCATTCAAGCTATTTCTTTCTTGTTGAATTCTAATTTTATATTTTTAATTATTTATTTTCGTTTGTATCCTCTTGTATATTTCGAAGTTATTTTTGACTAAATGTTAAAATTTGCTTGTTTTATTATACTTCAGAAACATTCAGAAACATTCGGAAACCTTGAGAAACCAGAAACCAACAATATGTTTTCTTAATGAACACCGCCGTATAGTAAAACATTAAATTTTGGTTACCTTTCGTTTTCATTGGTGTTTTTTGAGTCAATCTTACTTGAAATGATGTTTCTTATAGATCTATCGAATTCGAATAAAAATATTTTATTTGTTCTACTCTGTGTAATAAGAGATTCATCTCTTCAACACGTGTCTCAGGTCAAAGTATAATGTTTGACTTTAGTTAGCTTCAATGGGAAGAAACCTGGAAGTTGGTGGTGTGCTAATGATGCTGTTTTTATGTAACGAAAGAAAGTTGAAATTGGGTTCTTAATTTGAAATTTTCAATACTACAGTTTTGTTTTTTTTCCCTCTGTAACTGTTACTGTTACTCTGTTTCGGGCTATTTAGAACTTTGTGGTTGGGGGAGTTTTCTAATAGGTGATAGGGACCGGACCGAGAAAGCCCCAAGGTGGTTTCGTGATGGTCAAGGTTTTAAATAATCATCAGTAGACGTAAAGGTTTTTGGGATTTCATTCGGTATAAATGTTGCTATAGTTATTGTAGACTTTGGAATGTCAATTAGCTATCATTTTTTTCATAAAAAAAGCTGAAGAATAACATTACACTAATATCAATGAATTATTAATATTTTTTTTATACTATTAAATTTATTTTTTTATTTTATTTTAACTACAAATTAATTATTATTTTTCTTTTCAATTGTATTATATATATTTAATAATTAATGTTACTTATATTACTTGAGTTTAATATCAATTTATTTTATATTTATGTTAAAAGTGAATCTATAAATAAATAAAAAATATTTGTGATATTAAATTTTGTAAACATTTTGTACAATTTTATAAATTTATCTTTAAAAAAAGAGAACTAGTTAATATTTGTATAATAGTAATAGTAAATAGTAATAATAGTAGAAGTATATGGTCAAAAAAATATTTAATTCATTTTGAAAATGTGAAAGAGTCTTGTAAAGAGAGAAATAGAAAATTCAGAATGGTCATATGTTTAAGGACATAGGTGGTACATGATAAAAGAATTTCACTAAAATTACTATTTTCTCTTTCAACAATAAGTTTTTTTTTATTATTGTGTGAATTGGTTAAATAAATTTTGGAAAGGAGTATATTTATTTTTAATTTTTTTAAATGTGCAAAATTTTCATTTTGGGTATTAAGTAATTAAATTATTTTTGTCTATTTGCAGGATATGGGAAACTTTTCTTGTTACATTGGTAGTGTATACAGCTTGGGTATCTCCATTTGAATTTGGATTCCTTAAGAAACCAGAAGAACCTCTTTCTATTTCAGATAATATTGTCAATGGATTCTTTGCTATAGACATGATTCTCACATTCTTTGTGGCTTTCATAGACAAAACTACTTATTTGTTCGTCGATAACCCGAAAAAGATTGCTTGGAGATACGCAAGAACTTGGTTTGTATTAGATCTTATATCGATCATTCCTTCTGAGCTTGTTGCAAGTCTTTCCCCTGCTCCGATTCAAACTTATGGCCTATTCAATATGCTTCGCCTTTGGCGTCTTCGAAGAGTTAGTTCTTTGTTTTCTCGGTATGATTGCGACTCTATAGCTTCGCATTCGTAAAATTCTGTATGTATTGTGTTTCTTTGTTGCGTAGATTATGAAGGTAAATGTTGTGTTTTTTATATCAGGCTTGAGAAGGACAGAAACTTTAACTATTTTTGGGTTCGATGCGCGAAGCTTATTTGTGTAAGTTTTTGAATGTATGATGTTTGTGACATTCTAAGAAGATTCGGTATAAATTGAAATGAAATGAACTAATAATTTGAATGATTTTTGCAGGTTACTCTTTTTGCTGTGCATTGTGCTGGATGCTTTTATTATCTTCTCGCCGCGCGTTATCATGATCCCAAAAAGACGTGGATTGGCGAAACAATGGAGGATTTCCTTCACCAGTCCTTGTGGACGAGATATGTGACAACAATTTACTGGTCAATCACGACTTTAACGACGGTCGGTTACGGAGATTTGCATCCGGTGAACGAAAGGGAAATGATCTTCGTCATCTTTTACATGCTCTTCAATCTAGGATTAACCGCATATCTGATTGGTAACATGACTAACTTAGTCGTGCATGGCACAAGTCGCACTAGAAAATTCGTAAGTATAAAGTTTTGATTTTTGGTAGCGATTTCATGTTTAAGAAATTGTAGAACTCATTGTTCGCGACTATTTTTAGAGGGATACCATACAAGCCGCGTCGAGTTTTTCCCAGAGGAACCAATTGCCGCCTCGCTTACAAGATCAAATGCTTGCTCACTTGTGTTTGAAGTTTCGAACAGACTCCGAGGGTTTGCAGCAACAAGAGACGCTCGATTCTCTTCCGAAAGCTATCCGATCAAGCATTTCACATTATCTTTTTTATAATTTGATGGATAAGGTCTATTTATTCAAAGGGGTTTCAAATGATTTGCTCTTCCAATTGGTAATTGCACATTTTTAGTCATAACTTGTAACTGTTAGTTACATATTCAATTTGCGTTAATGTTTTGTATTATGTTTTGATTCGACTTCAAAAGGTATCGGAGATGAAGCCCGAGTATTTTCCACCAAAAGAAGATGTTATATTGCAAAACGAAGCTCCGACCGATTTCTACATTCTAGTCACCGGAGCTGTGGTAAATATCGTTATCATTGATTCGAATTCTAAATGCAAATTTTCAACATTGTTTATATTGTAACATAGAACAACGATTTCTTCGCGTGTTTTCTAATGTACCTTTATTCGTCAGGACTTACTAGTTCTCAAAGGCGGCGTTGAACATGTTGTCGGGGAAGCAAAAACAGGAGAACTTTGCGGCGAAATTGGTGTACTTTGCTATAAGCCACAGCATTTTACAGTTCGAACTAAGCGATTAAGTCAATTGTTGAGGCTGAACCGTACCACATTCATGAATATAGTTCAAGCTAACGTTGGCGATGGAACCATAATCATGAACAATCTTCTTCAGGTTCGCATAATATCATAACGATTTCTCTGGTAACTGAAATTTTTCTATAATTTTTTCTCACATGATATGATGGTGTGCAGCATTTGAAAGAGGTTAATGATCCGATCATGGAGGGAGTTTTGGTAGAGACGGAGAACATGTTAGCTCGCGGTCGAATGGACTTACCGGTGAGTCTGTGTTTTGCAGCATCAAGAGGAGATGATTTGTTGTTACATCAACTGCTAAAACGAGGTTTGGATCCAAATGAATCTGACAACAATGGAAGGACAACATTGGTGAGTGTTTGGTTTTTTATTTTTGATATTGTTTTGTGTACTGTATTGTCTATTTCTTTTGAATCTATTGTGCTGATTTATTGTTCTTACAAAATCAGCATATAGCAGCATCTAAAGGAAAAGAAAACTGTGTTTTGCTTCTGTTAGATTATGGGGCAAATCCCAACATTAGAGGTAAATATTTCTTGTCTCTAAACTTATTTTGTTTAAGCCATTGTTTGTTTTATCTTTAACGATAGACTTTTTCTTATTTTCAAAATGATTTTTATAAAAAAAATATTTATAAATATCCTATGTTTTTTTAATATATTTTTTATGAATTAAAAATATAAATATACAATATTGAAACTTAAAATATAATCAAATTGATATAATTTTTCAAAAAGATATATTTCAGCAATAATTTTTATAGATTTAATTGATTTTTTAAAATTTTGATATTAAAAATATAGTAAGTGGATGAAATAATTAAAATAAAATTTTATAAAAAATTATTCAAATTAATTTTTCATTTAAAATATATATTTTTTAAATTAAATATCTAATATTATAAAAATTATTTTTAAAAAAAGATCCTCAATTACTTCTTCAATTATTTTGGTTATAGCATTATTTGCACAATAAGTTCAGAAAGTACTTTAAAATACAATACATGGACTAATAATCAGTTTAGAAAACAATGACATATGAAAACTATTATTAACGACAATTATTGCCAAATCATAATTTATTTGGATTCTTACCTTTATTAGTAAGCATTTGGATTTTTTTAATTTATTATAAAAAATATCTACTTATTTAAATAAATAAACATCTACTGCTAATTTGGCTTTATCCTCTACCCTTGCAATAAATAATCTTTTATGTCCGTCATTTATTTTCTTAGTTGACTTATCTTTTCTGTATTGGGAAGTCATTAAATTTATCTTTTTCTTGGATTATTTTTAAAAATAGACAAAGAAATCAACTCACAACATGGATTGCATACACTTCATGTAGTAGTATTAATGAAGTTATAAATTAATAATCCTTGGATTGACTTTCCTCATATTATTTTGATTTTCTTTATACCACCGTCCATTAAAAATTGTATTATAATATTTAAAAAATGATCTTATTTATTTCTTAATAATAAAATATATAGTTTTTATTATATAATGTCTATTCCTTTCCATTATTATAATTTCAGGTCTCTCAGAGTCAACAACCTACTAGTTGTAACTAAAATCTTATAATAACAAAATATACCTAATCCAATCTTATCCATGCCTCTATTTGCCAATAAAATTCTTAACATGATTTTTTTTTTGTGGTTTTGTGTCATACATTATTTTAATAATTTCACAAAATATTAAATATTGTAGAACTTACATTCATGACCAATCTCATCCAAATTGCACAGCCCCACTCTACATTAATGTTGACTTTGGAAAAATTATTTATCCAAAAAAATTATAATATAACATTTCTTATCAGCATGAATTTAAATTGAGATCTACAATTGTGAATACAGACCTAATATTATTGATGCAGTAATCTTTGTAATAATAGCAACCGTCTTTGTCCAAATTTCTTCCAGTATTTTTGTCAAAATTCAAATTTTGAAACCAAAACTCAATTTATTTCTGAAAAATGTTAGGGTTTTTTAACCGCAATTTTAAATCATGCTTGTAACATTTTATTTATAAATTATTTCAAATAATTTTTATTTTTTTTTCAGATTCAGATGGAAATGTAGCGTTGTGGGACGCTATACTTGGTGGACATGAAACAGTAACAAAACTTTTGGTAGAAAATGGTGCTACCTTGCAAAGTGGTGATGTTGGTCAATATGCATGCACTGCTGCTGAACAAAACAATCTCAATTTGTTACAAGACATTATGCGTTATGGAGGAGACATCTCACTTCCAAGTAACACCGTTGGAACCACGGCTTTACACGTCGCCGTGTCCGAAGACAACGTAGAAATTGTCAAATTTCTCTTAGAAAATGGAGCTAACATTGATAAACCAGACAGATATGGTTGGACTCCAAGAGATTTAGCTGATCAACAAGGTCATGTAGAAATCAAAGCTATTTTTGAAGCCAAAGGAGAACAACTCAAGACTCAATCTTTTGTTGCTATGCCTATTCCTGAGAGACAGGGTGGTGCTAAGGTGAGGTACCTTGGTAGATTTACAAGTGAGCCAATAATATCTATGCCCCAAGATGGATCGTTTCAAGGAAACGACGGTTCGTGGATTCCGATTCCGAATCGTCCAAGGCGTAGGACTAACAATTTCCACAATTCTTTATTCGGGATAATGTCGGCCGCAACCAAAGGAGAAAACGATCAATTTTTATCCGTTAACATGAATAACATAGTGAGGAATGATGCGAAGAGTATTGTGCGTCCAACTAGAGTTACCATTAGTTGCCCCGAAAAAGGCGAGGTTGCTGGGAAGCTTATATTGTTACCTGAGAGTTTTAAAGAGTTAGTTGAGATTGGAGGTAAGAAATTTGGTATAGTTGTTAATAAGGTTGTTTGCAAAGATGGAGCTGAAATTGATGATATTGAGGTTATTAGAGATGGTGATCATCTTATTTTTGTTGGGGATGGTGGGGTGCTAGATTCCAATTGTGTAACACAATGTAATGGTGTCATTCCCTAATATGGATTTAGTGTCCTTTTATTATAGTTACTACATTTGTTTCATTCTAATAGAAAATTGTGACAATTTTAAAGAAGATTAAGAAAAAACTATAAATGAAAATGAGATAGTTCTAAAGGATGAATATCAAGCTAGCTTAAAAACATGTAATCATGATAGAGTCCTGTGGCCTTGCATACCAAACTATATGTCTTGCGGAAATCAATTGAGAGGTGGGGTTTAATTTTTTATTTTTTTTACGGGAAAGACTTAATTCATATCTTTAATAAAAAAAACAGCTGAATATATATTGATATATCAATAAAAATTTAAAAACCAATAAAATATGGAATTTCTTTGAGCAATTTCACTAGTTTGTCTTCTAACGAATTTATCATGTGAGTTTATAAAATAATGGGCTAGTAGCATTTCCATTCTTTGATATTTCTATCAAACTCTAACAAATTTAGTTGTTGGCCCGCTATTCACTTATTCCTTATTTTTGAATCTAGCTCAAAATCCACTTCATCCAAGTCGAGCTCATGCATCCATTTGATGGCTACTAGAAGGCCTAAAGTCTCCCTCATATCAACCTGAGTAATAGATGAGACTCACTCTGTTAAGATACCCCAAATTACCCTTCTTCATCTCGTACATAAATATATATTCTTACCTTATTAAAACTCGTTGAAAAAGAGATGTTTATATTGTATTTGAGATGGCTGGCAAAAGGTTTTCTCCAAGTATTATTCATAGGGGTTTCATTATAGATAGAGCTTATCGATTGGAGTTGTTGTGCATTTATCCATCCCAAAAGTAGGTAAGAGGCATGATCACAAAATTTTTTCTACTAAATCTTCTGTGGTTCCAAATATGATGATTTTTACCCTCCTAAATACTCTAAATAATGAATGATAACAAAGCTTGTTAGTCTTGATTTAATTCTTGCAAAAGAGAAAAATCTATAGATGTGAATGGGATGTTATCTTTCGCCACCTGAGAAAGACATGTACTACTATAAGAATTTATCTTTTTCAAGACTCTTTGTTTAATAAATTGAAAGTGGTTTTTCTACTTCTTCCAACCATGAACAGGAGATCGAGATGCTTACATGTTCCCAAAACTTATTGAACCCGTAGAATATTAGCTACCCCGCCCATGACATTAATAGAGACCTTCTCGCTATAAAATATTTCTGATTTTTTTAAGATTAACGGATTATCCTGAGGCTTCTTCATAAGTGGCAAGAATATTTTTTCAACACATTTGATGCATTCATATCACTTGAAAGAAAAGCAAACAATCATCAGCAAACAAAAGATGAGATATGATTCAGAATTTATACAAATTTTGATGTCATGTATATCCCCCTAATGAGTGTCAAGAGACCTTCTGAACACGATATAAAAAAAGATGACAAAGGATCACCTTGCCTTAAACCACGTCCTGGAACAATAGGTCCTATCATAGAATCATTCACAATCACATAATAATCCATAATTTTCACACAGATCACTATCCATCCTATCCACTTTTGAATAAAACACTTCGTTATGAGAACATCCTTGAGATAATCTAATTCATTTCAGTCAAAAGCTTTGTTGATATCAAGTTTAAGAGTCATCTACCAACTTTTCCTCTTGTCTTAGACTTCATATGATGAGCCACTTAATAGTTGTGATAGCATTGTCAAGAATAGATTTACCTATAACAAAAGCATATTGGTTTTCAGTGATGCACTTTTCCAAAACTTTTTTTAGTCGATTAGCAAGGAATTTAGCTATCACTTTGTACAACACATTACAAAGTGAAATCGGTATCCAGTCCTACATGGAATTATGAACTTCACCTTTAGGAATTAAAGCAATGTTAGTCATATTGGGACTTGTTGGGAAAACACCAGATTCCTACCATGAACAACAAGCACTAAATATTTCAGGACCACGAGTCTCCCAGAAATGGTGATAAAATTATGGATTGAATCCATCCGGACCAGACCATTTGTTTGTCATTTGTCTGTCTGCATAGAAAAAATGACCTCCTTAAATTCCTCAAAAACAAATGTGGCGTTCAATATATCATTATCTCCTTCGAATATGGTAGAAGGTAAAACATGAAGAACCTGCTCTCGTAAACTCAGAACTTTCTTAAATAACTTCATAAAGTAATCTTTAGCAATTATGCATATACCAACAATCGAAGTACACACTTTCCCATTCGAATGTGTTAACAACTTTATAGTATTAACTTTCTCTATGGATGTTGTTGTATCATGATAAAATCGAGTATTCAGATCCCCATCTTTGTACCAATGTGCATTTGCTCTTTGTTTCCAAAAAAAGGTCATCTTTAACAAAAAGAGAATTAGTGTGAAATAATTAATATTCCCTCCATCAGCATGTAGACGAACCTGTTCAATCTTTATATGAAACTTTTCAATTTCTCTTCTCAACTTATTGTAATTGTCTTTACTATTCAATCTTTCTATGAAACTTTTCAATTTCTCTTCTCAACTTATTGTAATTGTCTTTACTTCATTTCATCATACTTTCTCCACAAGTTTCTAGCCTACCCATAATATTATAATTATCAACGTTATTCCATTGATCAATAAAAAAAACTCATTAATACCTAGTACAGTCAACCATACATTTTCAAATTTGAATTTATTGCATATCCTATGTGTCATACCCTAATTTCGTCCGGACATTTTAAATTTTCATGAATCGATTTCTTAACCGTGCGTAAAATCGGTGAATAATTTTTTCAGGCTCTGGCTTACAATCTTCTATTTTATTGATTTATGTTACGCATAGTTTAACATGGTGTGCTCGATTTATTTTTCGGGCATTCGGACGGTCACATTTTGATTATTCTGAGTCTTTTCAATCAGGCATTTTTTACTGCAAAATTTGATATTTATCTGTCTGTTTTACAGAACTTTATTTCGTGTTGATTATTTTAATGCGTTAATTTTATTTTTTTCGTACACTTTCGCACTCGATTTTTATTCATTTTAATTTCTTTTATTTTTGTTTTTTCATCAAAATGTCAAGAAAGACTAAATAGAGACAAATAATTAATCATTTAGTTTTTTATTTGCTTTATTAAAAAATATATTTGAACTTTTATTCTATTTAATCATTTAAGACTCATTTTTAATCACCTAAAATATCTAGGAGGGCAATGTTGATGTTTTTTATAATCATCTAGGACAAGAAGAATCATGGATTGTGCTAGCTCCTTAGCCATAGAGTAGTGCATTCGACTACATCCAATGATATTTCAAAGTGTCACATTCGTATATGACATCAGATGTTCAGAGAGATCCACATATGTCCCACATATGTCAGCTCATCAAAGATATATTAAAAGAGTACTAGGCTAGAGCAAATCATGTCATTGATGTGTTACCTACATGTCAGTATATTATGTGGTGCGAGCGGATATAGAGAGAGAAAAGTTCTCGAAAGGCATTCTTGTGAGGGCGACTATAAAGGTCATTATATCCAATGCATAAAATGTCTTACGGTACAAAAGACAGGGAAGGGACCGATGAGTCAAATATACTCGGTATTTTACATTTACTTGCATTTTGATAATATTTGTATTATAGTTTGTAATTTGTCAACAATGATGTTTTATTATGGATTATGATTGAATTAACATATGAGATTTTTAATTGAATTACATCAAATGCATGGTTTAATTGATAATAAATTTATTTTGATAGTATATTTAGTATAAATGACTTGAAATATAAGATTTTTTAAAAATGTCAAATTTGTAACAAATTTACTATTTAAGGGTTATTATGGAAGTATACTTTTAGATTAATCTCTAAATTGCACAATAAACACACTACTATGAGTTCAAAATGTGTTTATGGATTTTATGGAAGTGCACATACAGACTCACTCAATATGTATACATTTCCAAACTAACTTTTGATAAAATAGAATGGATGACTCATTTACAAAGGAAAATAGTATATTTTTTTATCAAGGAAGTGGTATATTTTGGGTTCATAAAAAAATATACTTCCTTCCGAATTTAAAAAGAACAATTTTGAATTTTAAAACAGTGACTCTTCGCACGAAGAGTAAGAATAGCAACCCCTCAACAAAACAACTGCCATTAAGAATATGGGAAGAGCAAACCCCCTTAACAAAATAACTAGTAAAACCTCATTAAGAATATGTGAAGAGCAAACCCCTTAACAAAATAACTAGTAAAATCTCTTTATTTTAATCATTCTTAAAATGTTTATTATCCCCTAGAATAACATTGTCTCATGCAACTCTCTTCTACGTGTTTTATTCTCCTAATTCCAGGAACCCTTTCCAAGTTGCGAGTAAAACCCAAAATAAAAGGGTTTTTTCGTTTCTATTAATACGTGATAATTAATATGTGGTAGTAGTAAGGATATACAAGTTCGAATGAATGTGATGCAATTTGGATTTATGTTCATTCGGTTCATTCGTTTGGTATGGTCAGAACTTCAATTAGTTATTTCAAAAGGCAGCATTTTATATAATTCAAAGTATCAGATTGTGTTTACTTCTTAACTCCCACTCTGGTTAACCTTGTACAATTTGTAGTCATTATACGAGCTAAATAACATTAGTGCTCGAAAATGATGTATTCCATTTGCAAAAACAAAAGACAATTTCCAAATTCCAAAATAAAACATGAGTAGAACATAGTTCTGAGATAATAATTGATGCAGATAACAAAGGGAGATATGCCTATCTCTACCATTGAATTGGTAGAGATCCATTTTCTAATTCCTTTGCCTGCTCATAATACAAGCCTAGAGAACTTAACTTATGAATTGGTCATCCAAACATACAGCATGACAATGGTGATGAATAAATAAAGGTAAGTTCATTTGCATGGACAGTTTAAATGCAAATATTTTCCTCGTATTATCCAACTGTCAGATTTGGAGTTTACAGAATCTGGTGGGATCACAGATTTATAAAAAAAAAAAACAATATAAACCATTTCCAAGCTCTAGCAAACAAGGATGGCGTAAGAGATTATAACCAGCAAATAAAGCAACAGATTGATACATGAATAATTTAAAAACACATTTTTACAGATTTGTTCCGGGAATCACAAAAGCTTAAGCATTTTCAGGCGACTTTCATGTTCTGGGTCTAACTTGGGTGGGACGTAACAGCCCTGTAGATCTTCTACTACGTATTCCTGTAAATATTTATATAGAATAAAATATGCATATTGTGCATCATATTCAAATAGAGTATCAAATGATATAGAAAATACTATTTCTGATGACAGATTTCATTTAGCAGAGATTATATAACAATAAGGGTATTCAACTAAGCATCATCGCATTACCTTTGTAAGCTCCCTCTTGGTTAGGATATGGTAATGCCTCTGCCAAATTCTCTGAATTCCCATGGTGGCTGCAAGAAAACCATAAGCTACACCAAGAATTGCAAAGATGACAACAAAAACAACCACAAGGGCAAAGCATGCCTCCATTGATGCGGGAAAGCAATCCAAGATGCCCCATCCGTAACAACAGTTTTGACAACCGGCCATTCTGGGGTCGTTGCTATTGAGGGAAGAGCAATGAAGTATGAGGCCAAAAAATCCAATAAGTACAAAGAAGGCCACCACTCCTGGAATATGGATATTAGCTGTGAGAGGGAGGGAGATGCAGAGGGGGGAAAGCCATAGCTTTTCAAATAATTATATCACAAAACAGATCATTATCTAAACATTAAGATCCGATGAATGAAATATATAATATAGATAAATAACATATTTTGATATATATTTCATGGTAAACTATTTAAAAACAATGCAAAAAAGAAAAAAGCTAGGGGAATTAGTATTTCAAGTTTAAAATTACTTTTCATTTAGAAAGCCTCTTTCTTTCCTCCCCCAAAGCAATAAAACATGAATGGTTACTGCAGTTTGGTTTTATCATAATTAAATTTATTCAGGTGTCTGCCTATGTCTCTTTCATCCCCAACATGACAACAGATGGAAGCATTCTCTTTGTAATATTCTTTGGGATTCACATAAAACATGAAGGAGGAAAATCTCAAAGCAGATTACACAAGTATCTCGGATAATGTAGAGAAATATGGCCCCCTAATATCAGAAAATTTCATGGCAAAAAACCAAGGACAAATGCAGAGGGGTTTCAGCCATTGGTTACCAATACAATAATAAAAGGGTATCGGATGCTTTGATAGTATCCTATCCCACCCATCATCAAAAGAGTTCCTGAAGTTCCCATCTTTGTCCATGATGTACGCGAAGCCACCAATAGCAGCAATCACCTGGCGAATAAATAGATAATAACGAATGAGGCATTTCCTGCGTGTAAAGTCCCTCGTTCACCAAACATTTAGCATATATAAACTTGAAGATTCGACAATTAGACAACTAGACAAGATATGTCAAAACCTAGGCAGATCAACATAAAACGAACTAATTTAAGAGGCCTAAAGTTACCAACACTGTGCAAGCACCTCGTCACCTTATTAGATGCACCCAAATGAAACTGAAATTCTTCATCTTGTTACAATCACAACTTCTATATCTAACTGCTCCTAGGTCCAAGGAATATAGACATTTTGTTTACAATAACTACAGATACTAAGTTACCCGAATATTGTCATGAAAGTTCAGTTTAACAACCACATAAGATAAGCATCATCTATCTGAAAAAGAGCATTTATAACGAGTACATTTCACCGTGATAATCAATGTAGGATGGAATTGAAATAATGAATTACATTATGTTTAGGATCGCATAAAAAGAGATTGAATTGAAACCAAAATATAGAGGCAATGAAAAGTTCATCGTTCAATACGAAAAGGATATAATGTTTAAAATACTCACAGTTTGTATGGCCAGGAAAACAAGGAAAACATCCCTTGCTACAAAAAGTCTGAACTTTATTTTACGCCAAGAGTTGTCCTCAAACGTTTCAACTCTAAGATGAAATTGGGCTTTGCAGGTGGTGCAGTGTGAAAAGGCAAATCCTTCCTATGAAGCACAAAAATAAACAGTTTATGTAATTGACATTTGATCTCAACCAGTAAAGACTAGCAGTTAAAATTATGCATCAAAACATATACCTTTACTGAGCGCCAGTGATCAAGACATGAACGATGGACAAACTGCTGGGTTCCTTTGCACATGCATGGAGATATCAATTCATCCTCTACAAAGCCAAACAAAAAATAGGTTTAGGAAAACAAGTGTTACCCATGTAATATCAGCGAAGTTAATTTTTGCTAATATCATGTAGCTTTATCAGATTAATAGCACAGGCAAAGCACATGTATGAGGATATGCTGGCCTCAGCAAGAAAAGGTAAAAAAAAAAAACTTAATAACCAATCAATCTTTACCATTCTTATTCTTAGGCATAACACAGAAGATAATTCATGTTCTTCTAGTCACAATATTGATTTATGCTTAAAACAAGAAGTTTAAACATAGAAAATGCTGCGTTTCTTTGAAAATATTTAGGTAAATGCATGCATTCAACAGAATGGCAATAGTTTTCTGCTTTCCCATATTCTAGTTAATTCCATTTTTATTTTTATTTTGAGCAGCAAATTTTATTAAAACAGACCAAATCCTACGCAAGTTGTGCAAGATTGTTAGGTACAGTACAGCAAAACCAAAGAAAATAAAACATGGGATGCCCCACCAAAACTCCTACTCCGAAACCATAAATCCTCCCACAACAAAACCAAAGCAGGCTAAAATAAAAAACCCCTCGCACCCATACAACAAAAACTTCTAGGCAAACGCACCCAGCACAAACCATGAAACTTACTAAATATAAGCACCACACTTGCATCAAGCACAAACTAAAAGGTCACCGAACCAAACAGAAACCACCGCCAAAAGACCAAACAAACGGTCGCAGTCACGTAAAGGCTTTTGCGATTTCGGCCGGTACAAGTATTGTAACAGTGCCTGTGGTCGTCGTTGTGTGAATTAATCACAATTTGTCCTTTATCATAAAAATGGTGAATAACACTCTCGGTATCGGCATCTTCCGATACCGTTTTATCGTGCTACTTTTTGCAGTAATGGACAGTTTTTTAAAACCTTCAATTAACACCAAGAGCTTCCTTTTATTAACCAGCAAGATTTATTAAAATGAAAATATTTTTAAATATTACACTACCAAACACAACATTAACATACAAGAAGAGCCCATTTTCCCAATTCCAATTCAATGTTTGCTAAGGCGAGTAACCAACAGTATCAAAAAGTACAAACTTTCCAAAAACCAATCAACCTAATATGGGAAGCTGAATCATCCACTGTTATCCATGTCATGCTAGGAAAGAAATAGAAACCACGACAAGATCAATTCAAAACCCAAAACTACAGTATCCGATCAAAATGTCACCAATTGCGAAGCCAAACGAAAACAGTCCTTAATTTGATTATCCAATCCACATAGAGGTAAAAAAAAAAACTCTCAACTCACAGCGAAACAGAAAGAACTCCAAAAAAATTACCGCAAAATCAAAAAGAATCACTCACCAGGATCAGAATCAGTTTCTAGGCAAATTCGACAACAAGGGAGTAACCCAGCTTCAACATCTTCCTGATTCATAATCTCGGTAGAACTTCCAGGGGACTCATCAGCTTCAACCTCGTCTTTATGACCGAGTAAAGGATCAGAATCACTGGGGGTTTGCTGAATAGGTGGAGGCTGAAGTTGCACTTCCCCTAACATAATTCGATTTCTGAATGAATCTTCGAAATTGAAAACCCTAAGATTGAAGAAATCAAGAAGTAAAGTCAAATTTCGAGCCTTTAGAGAAGGAATTGAAAACTGAAAATTGAAAGAGTCAATGGAATTATTAAAATTTAACGCGGTACCTTGAATATTAGAAACAAAATTAGAGGGAAATTCGGAGGAGTGGTGTTGATTGTTGAGGAGTGTCGATGGTAACAATGGAGGCTAAGGTAACTGATAGTGCTGTATATTTTCTTGGTGTGGTGTGTCCTCTATGAAATGGGAAAGGTTCCAAAATACTGTTTTGGATTTTAGGTGAAAGGAAACATGATGTAAAAATCCACCTACTTCTTGACATCTATCTCACTTATCTAAAGAGGTGCAGATGCAATGATTTGGGATTTTTAATTATTGTTTGGTCCTATGTTTTGGCATGGTACTAGGAAATAGTAATGTGTAACCGTTATATTTAGAATCTCAAATAAATCAAATTTTTTAATTTAATTAATATGAGATATTGAGTCTATTTGTTCCGTTTGAGAATCAGAAATTGATACAATTGAAGAATCGGTTATCTTGAAAGGTGGCTATGATATCTTTTATGGTGGTACGGGATGGACATGTATAGTTAGTACTTCAACGTCCAAGTTAATTTAAGATTCAGGATGAATATAGTGAAAGTGGAGATCATTAATTTTACCTTGTTCTTAGTGTGTGAAATGATTTTATACATTGGGTCAAGTAGGGTGGGTTTGAGGTTGGATTAGGTCTTAGTCATCTGGGTCTTTGGTCGGTCCAAAACAGTTGTCCTCAAAGCTTTGTTGAGCACTGAAGGAGCCGGAGGAAGCCTTAAGTATCATTAACTGACTTCCATGACGGGATCCGATGTGGAATTGAACTGAAACACTTAGGATCATTTTTTGAAAAAATAATGGGAAACTGAGCATATAATGTGGTTCCACCATTGAAGCCTTTTATCGCCCTTTTCTGATACATGTAGTGACGTGACCAACTAGGGTATGACGCAGTTTACAGAGTACTTAAGTGCACTCGAGTTGGTGTGTATCCATGAGTGAAATCTAGATGTTGATCATGTGATTTCTTTCTTTATTCGGTCTTGATCCTTTCAGTCGATGTTGCTTATAAATAGGGTGAGTTGAGTATTTAGTCATTTTCGCAACCTTTAGCATTCAAACTTATAGTTAATTTTTCAAAAAACATTTTCCTTTCTTTTTCCATGAGAGCGCCACTAGAAGAGATTTTGGTGATTTTCTTTAAAGATTTCACCTTTCTTCATCTTCCCCTACTTCATCAATCTCCCATAACCAGATACCATCTTAACTTGATCTTTGTCTTCATCATTTTGTGTTTTTCTAGTTAGGATGAACGATAATACGATTGACCTAGTGAGCAATTCTAAAGTTGGAACTTCCTCTTCCTTTGTAATAGGAGCATCCCTTGATTCTCATCTTCCTCCTCTTAATAGCCATCACTTTGAACCGGAAATCGTCACCTTATCTGACGATCCTGACTCAGAAAGGGTGTTTGGGAACCCTTTGGATGAAGAAACTTCTTCTTCAAGTTCATTGGATGCCCTTATATTAGAAGTTGATGGAGGAATAAACTGCGGTGAGGTTCTTATGCTCCTTGCGTCTTGTTGGAAGAAGAGGTACACACCAATTTTCAAAGGAGAGAACATGTTAAAGATTACATTCAACTTTGCTTGTAGACCCATGGATGCGAGCCTAATGACGCTGATGTGTGATCGCGACGGACGTATCTGTCAGATGTTGACTGCAAGTGCACAGCCTATCGTGTAGTTTTAAAAGATTATCGAACCCACAAAGACTAATGGTCAAGCTAATGTCATCTATTATTGCAGTGCAAAGCTAAGGCTAAAGGTTATAAGGTTATGAACGAAAATGAAAATACTAATTTCTAACGGTTTAAAAGTTATGATAAAAATGAGTCAGAAATATGGATTATGTGTTCCTAGGGGCTTATGTAGAATTTGAACACTAAATATGATTTTATTGTGTTAAGTAGAAAATATCGACTTAAAGGTCTCGTCTCACACTCTCGCGCTATTGACAAAGATCACACCTCCTAACCATAGGATTTTGCTTTCGCTCGCCCGTTCTAATTAGAAAGCGTATTTTGAAAGTAAATGAGATCCTGAGCGATGCATAAAGCGCTCTCGCTATTTTTAGGATCGATGCCTAGTTTCCACTATCCGGTTCCTTCCTCACACTCTCGCGCTATCAGACTGGACCTTGATTTGTCTCACACTCTCGTGCCAAAACGATAAAACATACATTTGGAAACTAAAGTCAAAACATAGTTAAATCATATATTCGCGCCTATTATTTCTACCGAGTCCTGTCGGTAACGACGACCCTCATACGCTAGACTCAGAATAATTTAGCAAGGCATGATATTATTAGAAAACAACATAATTAAAGCATTCAAAACTAAGAACAGCATGGCATGCAAGTAATAAAAACAGTAAAACATACAAATATCAAAAGCGGTAAAAAGAAAACCTGAAATTAAAGAAAATGGGAAGTTGAATTGAATTGAAAATATCGGCAGACTTGTTCTTGATCCAATAGATAATGAAAAATAAAGAAAAACAAGTGTGACAATCCCTCGATGTGAGTTATTGTAACTTTTACAGGTAAATTTATGCTTAATACTAAAATGTGATTCGGCAAAGCTTCCGCACAACTTGGATATATCAAAACACCTCTCAGTCCTATTTATAGAGGTTTTGCGTCCTCTTAACTTCCTTTGATCGTGCAAGGAGAGTGGAAGGAAAATAGGTAGAGAAAAACGGTAAGAAACTGCCCCACTAGCGCAGTTCTGTTACTGCATGATAATGGCGAACACCATTAGGGGCATGGTGAACGCCATTCCTTCCATACTTAAATGACGTGGCAGGTAATGGGATGGCGAACGTCATCTAGCAGGTGGCGAACGCCGTATGCTCAGAATGATAAAAAACAACTCTTTTGCTCCTTTTTTGCAACTGCAAAATAAATAAAACGGAAGTAAAAGGTGATAAAATGCATAAAAACATAGACGTATAATGTAACACCCCGATAATAATATGATCATTATTTAAATTAAGTTAATAATAGATTTATTAATTTAATTAGATAATTGGATTATTATTATTATTATTATTTTGGAATTATTGAATTATTATTATTATTGGGATAATAATTATTGGAAAATATATAAGTTGGAATTTAGAAAATCCCATTTTTGGTAAAAAGGTTATTTTCACGTGAAAAGGGAAAAGAGGCAGAAAAGGGAAAAGAGGCAGAAAAGGGAAAAGGGCAAAAAGCCAGAGAACGAAGGTTGAAGGAAGGGAAAGCTTGGAGCTCAGAGACTGCCGGATTTACTCAGGTAAGGGGGGTTTATCATCGATTAATGGGTATTATGGGATAATATGTAATGGGTAGTGATAAACCATGGATTTTGACTCTGATTTGAATGATGCATGCTGAAATTGTGAAATATTTGATGAACGAAATTGGATGATAATTGACGAAAACTCGTAGGAATTAGAGGTAGTAAGGTTAGCGATTTGGGAAGCCGAATGTGTATGATCTGTAATTGATAAAACGAACGAACATGTATGAAAAATTGGACTGTAGAAGGTTGGAATTGGATAGATCTCGTAGCAGAGAAAGCCATAGCAGATCTGGGAATTCTGGGTTCTGGTCATACGCGTATGGCACTAGGCAATACGCGTATGAGATGGCTGGTACGCGTATGGATGAGGCCTTACGCGTATGAGTGAAAAAGATGATATTTTGAACGTAGATTTGTCTCTGTTAGTACGCGTATGGAAGAGTGGTACGCGTAGCATACGCGTATGAGGCAGATGATACGCGTATGGGTTGGGCGAGGAAACGCGCCATACGCGTATGGGCATAGGCAGTACGCGTATGGATTTGGTCAGGAATGGGCAATACGCGTATGGGCATAGGCAATACGCGTATGGGCAGACTTGTGGTTTTCTGAACTGTTGTTGTGCAGTTTTTGATTGTTTAGGCTGAGTGATGTAACTTAGCTGATGTATGACGTAGTAGGGATCATTTCCCGTTGTTTTGAGTAGTATAGGTATTAGTAGAGTGTGCTAATACTGTGTTTGATTATGCGGCATGATATGATATGCTTTGTGATAAAATGTGTTGATGATGTGTGATGGTATGCATGATGCTGTGAATGTATCAGTTATGTATGCATTTGTGAATAGACTGTTTTATGGCTTAGAGTGTGAGCATATGTCTATTCTTGAGTTGTTGTTGTTGTTGCATTGCTAGGTGATTAGCATGGATATTATGGCCCATTTGGGGTGGTAGCTAATTCCCATGGTGAGGAATTAGTGAGTAAATCATTTTGATTGTTGTTGATGTTTGCATGCTAGGTGATTAGCGTGCATAGCATGGCCCATTTGGGGTGGTAGCTAATTCCCATGGTGAGGAATTAGTGAGTGAGTCACTATGTCTCAAATGAGTGGGACTAGTGAGCTTGGTAGCCGTGCCTGGATTTGGACGGTGAGGTTGAACTATATGTTCACAAATAGTCGGTACCGCATGCATGGAGTCTCATTGCATAATATATATGTATGGCGTATAATATGAATGGATGTATTCCAATATTATACGTGTGTTTGTGTTGGTGTTGAGTATTATGTTGAGTTGATGTGCTGTTACTGAATATATGTTTGGATTAGGGTGATGAAATGTGTTAAAATTACTTAGCATTACATAATGTTTTATAATGCTTATTATATTGATTGAGGAACTCACCCTTACAACTATTTTTCAGGTAACGAGCAATGAGTTGAGTAGGAGTTAATGCTTGGAGTCTAGTGTAGTCTCCTTAGTGGGTCGTGCTCTGATAGATGTAACATCGGGATGGGTCGTTTAACTTGTTTTAAACGTTTTATTGTTGGTTGAGAACCATTTTACATGTAATGTTTTACATGATTGATGAAATTATATCCGCTGTGTTTTATGCAAATGTTTATGTTTTAAATTAATAAAAGAGCATGACCGTTATATTGTTGAATGGTGTGGAATATTGTGTGACACCCTTAAATGGCATAATTACTCTGATGATATACTGCTATTTTAATTTAAATATTTGGGGTATTTTAGAAGGGTGTTACATATAACATGTGAAATGAGCCTAAAAACACGATACGATTTCTCGTTATCAATGCGATGCCCACTTGAATCTTTGAAATCGACCGGTTGTGTCGGAGTATGACTAGGTAGATGCAAAAGTAGTTGGCACTTCCTCGGCTCTAAACACAGAGGTCACTATAAATGAGGTAGGCATTGTGATCGACGATCCCCTAGAGTGGTTAGCCCTCCTATTGATGGGGAAAAGAGCATATACGCTTCTTTTTATGACTCTATAGTCCCCTTCTATGAGTGTTAGATTTACAAGAATAGGACTTCGACTGCCTTTTTTGAATTTGAGGTAGTCGTTCTGAAATATTTAAGAGTTTTTGTAACACCCCTTTTTCTACCCCAAAATACTTAACATATAATCAGAGTAAATAAGCACGCATATAAACAAAAGGGCGTCACATCGACGTTTTCAAAAACTAAAAGCTTTCAAAAACCAACCTCATTCATCATCAATATATAATACACCTGGTCATTTAAAATAACACATTTCAATTTTCATGAATATTCAAGAATATGCGTTCGCAACGGAAAATAATGAATACTCATGCATTTCATCAAATGATCCATGTCCCATATCATGATCATCTCTCAATAATCTCTTCAAGATAAACTAAAACCATAATCAGATTATTTGGCACTATGGCGTCTCAACAGCAATTGCAAATAAGCATGTTCACAAGTAATAACATAATACTTATCCAAATAGGATACGAGTTCAATACTACTAATGTACCCAGTGTTACATGACCAGAGCATTGACTCATTACCTAGTCTTCAAACTAAAATACGGAAACTCTCCGGCTAATCTCGAGCGAGCTACCGTCCACTTACTTCAGCAATACTACTCTGGAGTATCTGCACAATGCCTTGTAAAGCATCATTCCAACAGAAGGGTGAGAATTCAAATCATTATGAAGAAGTATAATAAGGCACAATGATCAAATCAACAATTAAAGGAATTCATCACACTTCGTATAACCATGTAAATAATACTAACCAATATTTATTTCACATGTTTCAAACATCCATCAAAACGCAAGGAGTATAATATTCAAATCCAATACTATATTCCCAAATATACACATAACTACAATTATCACATCACCACATATTTTGCCAAGTTATGTATCCAAACATCACCAAATTCAATTACCATATCTCATACACACATCACAATCACAACAATGCATACACTCAATTATCACATAACTCTAATGTGACTCAATGCAAGACATGTGACTCTATGCATGTGGTACCGCAATGCGAACCCAACGTTTCACCGCTTTCCGATTCAATATCTAGAATCCAAGCCACGCTTCCGATCGGACAAGATCAAAGCCACTACGTCTATTTCCAATTAAGGATCAACGTCTACTACGCCTATTTCCAATTAAGGATCAACGTATGCTACGCCTATTTCCATTCAAGGATCAACGTCTACTACGCCTATTTCCAATTAAGGATCAACGTATGCTACGCCTATTTCCATTCAAGGATCAACGTCTACTACGCCTATTTCCAATTAAGGATCAACGTATGCTACGCCTATTTCCAATTAAGGATCAACGTCTATGTGAACCCACAGTTTCACCGCTTCCACTATGAAGCCGACCATGCCATGAATGAATGTACAAATACCAACACATATGCAATTAAGATCATCTCTACCATCTTAACATTCCACATATCACCATAATTCAACTCTATGAATTATCCACCAATGGTACATATACACATTCATAACAATATATCATTCACAAATATAGGCTAATTATCAAATACGCACACATAGATTTCATTCCAAAACGAATACAGCATTTAAAATCTCAATTTTTCACTTTTCAAACAGTGTTAACCGGTTAACATATTTAGGTAACCGGTTAACGCGAGACAGAATGCACTTCCTGGCAGATTTCAACAGTGTTAACCGGTTAACGCTTTTGGTTAACCGGTTAACGCAAAACAGAATGTTATTCCTGCATTAACACAAAACAGAATGCAGAATTTTCTGCGTTTTTCATCGTTGGAGGACTTCCGGACCTCCGATTTCGATTTCGTAAAAAGCCAAACGTTCAGAAAATTATAACTCATACAATACTCTAATTATATAAGGTTAATTTACAGTTTTAACACAATTACACTACCACAAATCAGGAATACTCATCAAAATTGTTAGGTTTTAGGGAATTCAACGTAAACATATTTTTACCCATTGCCCCAATCATACTAACTCATAATAATAAGGATTCCCCCCTTACCTCTTCAATTTTCGGGAAACCCTAGCTTCTCTCTTGTTCTTCCCCTCTTCTCCTTACTTTTCCTCTTCTCTTTCTCTATTACCGTCAAATGATCAAATAATCCTAATCCTCACTCTCCTCACCTCTTATATACTAGTATTATATTTGAGCTTAAAACATGATACCTCTAATTTAATTAATAGGCCCAATAAGACCTAATATTTAAATATCTCTAATTGGTTCAAAATAAATTAGACCAACTCAATATGCACACCAAGTTAATTAATTCAATTATTCATTATATCTCATATCAACTAAATAATTAATTAACACACCAAATTAATTAATATAATCGATTATTATACTACCTAACAATCCATTAATTAATTAACATTTCAAATAAATAAAATAAAATATAATAATAATAATATCAGAAATAATTACTAAAATTGGGTTGTTACAACTCTCCCCCACTTAAAAGATTTTTGGCCTCCAAAATACCTCAAACGAACAACTCCGGATACGATTCCTTCATCTTATCCTCGAGTTCCCAAGTAATATTGCCATTGGCGACTCCGCCCCATATCACTTTCACCAAAGCAATCTCCTTACCACGAAGCTTCTTCACTTCTCGATCTCCAATTCGCATAGGTGTTGTATCAACCGTCAAATTATCCCTCACTTGAACATCATCTAATGGAACAACATGCGATGGATCCGCAATGTACCTCCTCAATTGAGACACATGGAACACATCATGAAGATTAAAAAGTGATGGTGGTAATGCAATCCGATATGCCACTTCACCTATCCTCTCGAAAATCTGATAAGGACCAATGAAACGCGGCGTCAACTTACGCGACTTCAAAGCTCTACCAACACCTGTTATTGGCGTAACTCGAAGAAACACATGCTCATCTTTCTCAAACTCAAGAGCTTTCCTCCTCTTATCATGATAACTCTTTTGACGACTCTGAGAAGCCTTCGTCTTCTCTTGAATCATCTTAATCTTATCCGTAGTCTCTTGAATCAACTCGGGTCCAACCACAACACTCTCTCATGATTCGTACCAACATAAAGGAGTTCTACACCTTCTACCATAGAGAGCCTCAAAAGGTGTCATTCCAATACTCGAATGGAAACTGTTGTTATACGTAAACTCGATCAAAGGCAAGAAACTATCCCAATTTCCTCCTTGTTCTAAAACACAAGACCTCAAAAGATCTTCAAGCGACTGAATAGTCCGCTCCGTTTGACCATCAGTTTGCGGATGATACGCCGAACTCAAACGCAACTTCGTACCCAAAGCACTTTGCAAACCTTACCAAAATCTCGAAGTGAACCTTGGATCTCTATCCGAAACAATGCTCGACGGAATACCATGCAAACACACAATCCTTTCGATGTACAACTTAGCAAGTCTCTCCATCGAATAATCCATCCTTATCGAAATAAAATGAGCACATTTCGTCAACCTGTCCACAACGACCCAAATCGCTTCACAATTACTCGATGTTCTCGGCAAACCCGAAACAAAATCCATAGAGATACTATCCCACTTCCACTCGGGAATAGATAATGGTTGCATCAAACCAGACAGCTTTTGATGTTCAATCTTTGACTTTTGACAAGTCAAACATGAATACACAAATTCCGCTACATCCTTCTTCATACCTTGCCACCAAAACATCTTTCTCAAGTCTGATACATTTTAGTAGCACCAGGGTGAATACTCAAACCACTTCTATGCCCTTCCTCAAGAATCCTCTTTCTCAAATCCGCAACATCCGGAACACAAACTCGATCACGACACCTCATGATACCATTCTCATCAATCCGAAAGTCACCACCTTTGCCTTGATTAATCAATGTCGTAACATCGACTAATTTCAAATCTGACTTCTGACCTTCTCTAATCTCGTCAAGAATGCCACACGTAAGCTTCAACATACCAAGTTTAACACACGAAGACGTCGCTTCACAAACCAAACTCAAATCTCTAAATTGCTCCAACAATTCAAATTCTCGAATCATCAACATAGACATGTGCAATGACTTCCTACTCAATGCATCGGCTACAACATTCGCCTTTCCATGATGATAATTCAAACCAAAATCATAACCTTTCAAGAATTCCAACCATCTTCTTTGCCTCATATTCAATTCTTTCTGATCGAACAAGTACTTCAAACTCTTGTGATCACTAAACACATCAAATCGCGATCCAAACAAATAATGTCTCCAAAGCTTCAACACAAACACAACGGCGGCTAACTCTAAATCATGCATCGGGTAATTCCTCTCATGAACTTTAAGTTGCCTTGAAGCATAAGCTACCACTTGCTCTTTTTGCATCAAAACACCTCCCAAACCCAACAAAGAAGCATCCCAATACACAATGAAAGTTTCTAACGGATCCGGTAAAATTAAAATAGGAGCCGTAGTCAATCTTCTCTTAAGCTCTTGAAAATTCGCTTCACACTGCGAAGTCCAAATGAAAGCTTGACCTTTCCTAGTCAACTGCGTCAACGACAACTTAGAAAATCCTTCAATGAACTTCCTATAATAACTAGCCAAACCAAGGAAACTTCGAATCTCAGCAACAGACTTAAGAGCTTCCCACTGAGATACAACTTCAATCTTCGTAGGATCCACAGAAATACCACCACTCGAAATCACATGTCCAAGAAAACTTACTTCACTCAACTAAAACTCACATTTGGAGAGTTTAGCAAACAACTTCCTCTCTTTCAACACCGATAACGCAGCCTTCAAATGCTCGACATGATCCTCTTTACTCTTGGAATAAATCAATATATCATCGATGAACACCACAACAAACTTATCCAGATAATCATGAAAAATTCTATTCATATACTCCATAAATACACCAGGTGCATTAGTCACACCAAAAGGCATCACAGAGTACTCGTAGTGACTGTACCTTGTCCGAAAAGCAGTCTTTTGAATATCCTCAGCCTTTACACGAATCTGATGATACCCAAACCTCAAATCAATTTTGCTAAACACACAAGCTCCAACCAGCTGATCCATCAGATCGTCAATCCTCGGAAGTGGATACTTGTTCTTAATCGTTACTTTATTCAGTTGTCTATAATCAACACATAATCTCATGGAACCTTCTTTCTTCTTGACCAACAGAACAGGTGCACCCCACGGCGACACACGAGGACGAATAAACCTCTTCTCTAGCAAGTCTTCAAGTTGACTCTTCAAATCTTTCCACTCAGAAGCAGACATCCTATAGGGAGCCATCGATACAGGACTAGTTCTAGGAACTAAATCAATCGAAAACTCAACCTCACGTTCCGGCGGTAAATCACTTATATCTTCAGGAAATACCTCCGCAAACTCACAAACTATTGGCAATTCTTCAATCGTCTTCTTCTCATGAATATCCAAAGTTGCCAACAACATAAACAACTCGGCACCATCTTGCACCGATTCATCAACTTGCTTAGCAGACACCAACCAATCTTCCTTCTCCCAACCTCAGGAAAAGTAACAGTCTTCTCAAAACAGTTGATATACACCCGATTAACTTCTAACCAACACCATCCTCGAATCTGACCTCTCTTCGGGTTCAGGAAAAGCACAACATTCTCCAAAACAGGTTAACTGGCCAACACTGCACTCTTGCATGCAACAACATAATGTCCAAGCTCGATACAATTGGAACATCCAAGATAAGCAGACGCTCCTCCCCCACTTATTTCATTCCCAACCTGCCAATGGAGAATAAAACAAGCATCAACAGTGTTCTCACACACATGTCGCATACTAGGGAACAAACATAATTAAACAACCTGGACGGACGGACCAACCAGGCTCTGATACCACTAATGTAACACCCCTTTTTCTACCCCAAAATACTTAACATATAATCAGAGTAAATAAGCACGCATATAAACAAAAGGGCGTCACATCGACGTTTTCAAAAACTAAAAGCTTTCAAAAACCAACCTCATTCATCATCAATATACAATACACCTGGTCATTTAAAATAACACATTTCAATTTTCATGAATATTCAAGAATATGCGTTCGCAACGGAAAATAATGAATACTCATGCATTTCATCAAATGATCCATGTCCCATACATGATCATCTCTCAATAATCTCTTCAAGATAAACTAAAACCATAATCAGATTATTTGGCACTATGGCCTCTCAACAGCAATTGCAAATAAGCATGTTCACAAGTAATAACATAATACTTATCCAAATAGGATACGAGTTCAATACTACTAATCTACCCAGTGTTACATGACCAGAGCATTGACTCATTACCTAGTCTTCAAACTAAAATACGGAAACTCTCCGGCTAATCTCGAGCGAGCTACCGTCCACTTACTTCAGCAATACTACTCTGGAGTATCTGCACAATGCCTTGTAAAGCATCATTCCAACAGAAGGGTGAGAATTCAAATCATTATGAAGAAGTATAATAAGGCACAATGATCAAATCAACAATTAAAGGAATTCATCACACTTCGTATAACCATGTAAATAATACTAACCAATATTTATTTCACATGTTTCAAACATCCATCAAAACGCAAGGAGTATAATATTCAAATCCAATACTATATTCCCAAATATACACATAACTACAATTATCACATCACCACATATTTTGCCAAGTTATGTATCCAAACATCACCAAATTTAATTACCATATCTCATACACACATCACAATCACAACAATGCATACACTCAATTATCACATAACTCTAATGTGACTCAATGCAAGACATGTGACTCTATGCATGTGGTACCGCAATGCGAACCCAACGTTTCACCGCTTTCCGATTCATTATCTAGAATCCAAGCCACGCTTCCGATCCGAACAAGATCAAAGCCACTACGTCTATTTCCAATTAAGGATCAACGTCTACTACGCCTATTTCCAATTAAGGATCAACGTATGCTACACCTATTTCCATTCAAGGATCAACGTCTACTACGCCTATTTCCAATTAAGGATCAACGTATGCTACGCCTATTTCCATTCAAGGATCAACGTCTACTACGCCTATTTCCAATTAAGGATCAACGTATGCTACGCCTATTTCCAATTAAGGATCAACGTCTATGTGAACCCACAGTTTCACCGCTTCCACTATGAAGCCGACCATGCCATGAATGAATGTACAAATACCAACACATATGCAATTAAGATCATCTCTACCATCTTAACATTCCACATATCACCATAATTCAACTCTATGAATTATCCACCAATGGTACATATACACATTCATAACAATATATCATTCACAAATATAGGCTAATTATCAAATACGCACACATAGATTTCATTCCAAAACGAATACAGCATTTAAAATCTCAATTTTTCACTTTTCAAACAGTGTTAACCGGTTAACATATTTAGGTAACCGGTTAACGCGAGACAGAATGCACTTCCTGGCAGATTTCAACAGTGTTAACCGGTTAACGCTTTTGGTTAACCGGTTAACGCAAAACAGAATGTTATTCCTGCATTAACACAAAACAGAATGCAGAATTTTCTGCGTTTTTCATCGTTGGAGGACTTCCGGACCTCCGATTTCGATTTCGTAAAAAGCCAAACGTTCAGAAAATTATAACTCATACAATACTCTAATTATATAAGGTTAATTTACAGTTTTAACACAATTACACTACCACAAATCAGGAATACTCATCAAAATTGTTAGGTTTTAGGGAATTCAACGTAAACATATTTTTACCCATTGCCCCAATCATACTAACTCATAATAATAAGGATTCCCCCCTTACCTCTTCAATTTTCGGGAAACCCTAGCTTCTCTCTTGTTCTTCCCCTCTTCTCCTTACTTTTCCTCTTCTCTTTCTCTATTACCGTCAAATGATCAAATAATCCTAATCCTCACTCTCCTCACCTCTTATATACTAGTATTATATTTGGGCTTAAAGCATGATACCTCTAATTTAATTAATAGGCCCAATAAGACCTAATATTTAAATATCTCTAATTGGTTCAAAATAAATTAGACCAACTCAATATGCACACCAAGTTAATTAATTCAATTATTCATTATATCTCATATCAACTAAATAATTAATTAACACACCAAATTAATTAATATAATCGATTATTATACTATCTAACAACCCATTAATTAATTAACACTCCAAATAAATAAAATAAAATATAATAATAATAATATCAGAAATAATTACTAAAATTGGGTTGTTACAGTTTCTATTTCCCAAATTCATCTAGGGTCATGGGCATACCTAAGGGTGTTCCGATTGTGTGTCGAGCATGAATCCTAGAAGCCATATCTTAATTTTTTTTCTTTTTCATATGAGGTGCACTTCCCTGGATAACTTTTGTAATCAGAGGCTTATTCACTTCCATTCTGGTCAACCCTTGGTTTGACCAATTTACTCTGGACTAGGGAAAAATTTTGGGACATTTTTTTATGGGTGAAGCCTCTCACACTCATGGCTCATCTTGTTTTATGTTATATCCCTGTCGATTCTCCTAGCTTCTGTCCAAATTTGTATCTGAAGTACTGGTTCAAGCTCTATTTTAATTGGGATGCTCACTCCTATTGTACCAAGTCAGGTTCTCTTTTGTCGTCGCCTGTACCCCAAGACATTTCGTGCCTCGACTAAGATGGTATGTAGGACGGTCATACCAGGACTACTTTCCGCAATGCATACTCTATCTATGGCATCTCTCACAATCGTGGCAATATGATTTCATACCGATAATAGGTCGGTTGTGTGGTCATCCATAACTCGTTTATCTTCTAATATCTCATGATGAGCAGGTCTAGGTGGTGCTTCCGCAGCATTTGGTATCATGTAAGGATGTGGCACTCGATAGAACTAATTGATGTAAACCTGTGCATAAGCCCATGGTTTACCCGCTTGTAAACTATGTGCCTCATTTGGTACCAAATGACTATAGAAATCATCGAGTATGACATCAAGATCTTGCAGTTGACTATCAGAGGAGCAAACACAAAGGGATGTCTTGGAATCATCTTAATATATTTGAACTGCCACATGACCCACTCAGGCAAATGTAGTAACATCAGGTGAAATTCACAAGTCAACCGTCCAGAATAGAAGGCTATGTCATTCAAGAGATGCCTTTGACTGTGGATAAAATAGGGTGCCTCATTCACTAAAGCGTTTAAGGTGTAATTTGGATGCATCGAAAATTTCATCTCCAAAATACATGTTTTGGTAACTTTTCATCACAATAAATTAATACCCATAAGAATGAGAAAAATAATATCTTTATATCAAATAACACCACAAGTAACATTTAGTATGGGGACATTAAAGATTGTTCAATCATGATTTATGTTACCCGTGTAAGTTATTGCCTATTAAATACACTCTTTGATCACTATTATAATTAACAAAAAAAATTAGATTTATTGAATAAATGAATATTTGGTCATTATTATATATCAGATACATTAATTATTCAATGAGCCTAAAAAAACTTTTTGTTACTTATAATAGTGATCAAAAGATGTATGTTTTTTTTATTGAAAGCTATTACATTATTAGTATTTAATTTTACTCTTCCATCTCCTTTTTAAAATATTCAAAACTTACTCCCCTCTCATTTAATTTTTCATTTTACACTTAAATTTATTCCTTTTTCTTCATTCTACTTTTAATTATATTAATTTAATATATAAGAGAACAAATAGTATTGAAATAACACATCATATATATATATATATATATATATATATATATATATATATATATATATATATATATATATATATATATATATAATTTATTAAAATATTTATATTTGGTTAAATATTCTATTAAGGAATGCAAAACTTCAATGAATTATTTTTTTTACCATCTTAATTTCTCATCATAATATAATTTATTGAAAATCAACTGTCATAATAAAAAAGTGGTAATTTATCAATACTTAAATCAATAAAAAAAGCATTTAGAAAATCAATATAATTAGTGAAGTATGAAAAAATAATGTTTGATAATAATAAAAAAAGTCATTCTTTTTTTAATAGAATAAATTTTGAGAGTTAATTAATTTTAAATAATAAAGAATCTGTAACAATGTGATTTCTTGAATACTATTGATCTATACACTATTATAAATAACATTTTTTTATGAAACTTCCACCTCGAACATAATAAAAACCGAGATAGTAGTTTCTGGTAGTGTCAAATTAACAATTGTTACCTCAACTTTTCATAAAATCGAGAGAATATATCTATAAGGGAGCGCTATTTTATTCTTAATATAACATATTACCTTAGTTTTTAAAAAAACAAACCGAGAGAATATAAATATTAGGGAGGTCGCTTCAAATCCCGGTTACTTCATTTTTATGTTTTTTACAATGATTTAATTAGTATTTCTCACTTGGTGCCTTTCCAGATTCCATTGTTTCTTTGTAAAAAAAATTTCTTCATTTTTTTCTAAGTTAATTAGTAAAACTCAAAATCTTTGTTATCATAAAAAAGATTAGGCAATAATACAATTGAAAAGGAAAGGAATTTTTTTATTGATAATCAATTACATAAACAGGACAACAAATAACTATTATACATATTCAAACTTCTGATTCCACCAAACTTCAACAGTTAATCATGCTCTTTTTATCCTTTTAACTATCTTTAACTGAGAGAAAAGTTCAGAAAGAAATCTTCCATATGGTATGAGGAAAGACATTTTCTCCCGAGAGGTCACAACCATTTCCAATAAGAAGTTAAAAATAGTAAGATGAATATTAATTTTGATGTTGTGGATAAGGAAGTACAAAAGATGATTGTCATCTGAAGTAAGCATTTCTAGTTGTTTCTCTCTTGGGCAGAGATTTAACACTAGAAATTGATGCCAAACTTTTGAAATTGGGATGAGAGCAGCAAGACTGGTGAGCTTATTGTAGTTGACATAAATTAGGTGAAGATGGAATGAGAAGACACTGTTGAATCTATAATGTTCAGCACAATTACCTTTCTCTTCACACTTTATTATCTAAGAAATAAATGATGGAGTAATGGTGATAGGAAAGTCATATACATTAGACTGTATTGTCTGACCAAATTGTCTAACGGGGGAATTTAACCATAATATTACAAGATTAGTGTAGATGGCTTCATGAAGCATGTCAAAGTAACTTTTGAACTTTTGTTTGGAAATAGTTTTCATTAGATCAAAATCTTTGTCTTTTAACTCATTGAAATCAATAAACTTTTTATTGATAACGAACTAAAGATTTTCATCTCCGTTGAAGGTTTTTGTAGACATTTTTTGAATAAAAATAAAAGATTTTTAAACTAGATTTGAAGGCACATAGAGATGAAAATGAAATGAGACCTGAATAGTCTGAATAGTGTATAAATAAATTGGAAAAGAGGAAGTGAAACAATTATAGAAGCTCAAACACCTCCTTAAAAATCCAAAAGATACGTTACGTTTTGAATAGGGATGATCATGACTATTCTAGTTATATGATCCCAATGCGCGGTGTTTTATTTTTTTTAAATATAAAAACCATATATTACCTCGGTTTTTTCATATAACCGAGGATAAAAAACCACATATTACAAACAATCTAGGAGCCTATCTTTTTATTTTATTTTGAATTTTTAAATTAATAATATATTCCTTCGGTTATATTTAATAACTGAGGGATTATATTATCAAGATAATAAAATCTTTCTGAGATGGATTGCAAGAAATTTGAAAAGATGGATTGTTCTCCAAGAATCCATTGTTAAACTCTTGATTTTTTTAAACAATTTATTTCAATATTTTGTGTATTAAAAAAGTTTTTTCACCTCCGTTTTTAACAAAAATCGAGAGGTATGTGGCGCTTGGGTTGAAACATATTTTATTATTCTTTTATTTAAAAAGAAAAACATTTTACCTCAGTTTTGAGTAATAACTGAGGTAAAATATAAGTGTGTTTATTTAATTTCTTAAACAAATCTTCATTATCCATTTAATGGGTATCAACGCTTAAGACACTACCATTAATGATCATCGTGAAACCTAAAGTCTTCATTATATAAGCATTATGACTATTAAAATTTGAAAATAGTGAATCCACAAGAAACCTTAACGTTGTTATGAAACCCTCTATGTTTAATCATAGCTCCATGAGATTTTACAAAGTAAAAGTATCAATGTGATAGATTGCAAGAGCGGAGAAAATTTAGGTTTATTTAATATGTGGATGGCGGGAGTGTATTTACTTTGCCAATGATTTATGTGATGGATTGCAAGTGTATAAAGAAATTGGTTCAAAGGTTTGTGTTCTAACATAGTCTTTTAACTAAATATTTATTTTATTTATGTAATCTTTTTTTATTTTATAAAAGACATTTGATCTTCCTCAAGATCAATGAAACAAGAATCCTCAACATTTTCTCTTCTCCAAGATATCCAATATTTATTCTTCACCGATAGCGATGGCGATGAAGAACAACATTTTTACTTTAATATTCTGTGTAAACAATGCAATACTCCATGTAAACAATGTAGTTTGTAAACAAAATAATTTATTAATATTTTGTGTAAACAATGTAATGAGTATTATATATATATATATATATATATATATATATATATATATATATATATATATATATATACATATATATATATATATATATATATATATATATATATATATATATATATATATCCCTCGGTTTTGATATTAAACCGAGAGGTATATGGTGCTAGTTTGGAAAATATAAAAAAGTTATTGCTATAGCTCGAACTCATGACCATTTAAACTAACCCATCAGTTATTTTTAAACCAAAGAATAAATATTCCACTTTTCATGTCACCATTCGTTACCTCGGTATTATAACCGAGGGGAAATCTATTTCGCGTCTGACATGACATGTGTTATTTGTAGCAGTGGTAATCTGATACACATACAATGATTTATCAAACCTATTTAGGAAACTAATATTGTATAATAACTAATTTGTTGAACCTATTTACGTGACTATAACTATAATTTTACATTAAATAATTGTGCATTAATTATAGACATATTATATTTTATTCTATTGCTTGTTACTCCTCCGTAGTAGAAACGGGAGGTTGATTGACGTTGAGACTGTCGCTGAAGTCTTGAAAAAGTATCAAAGGAAGATCTTTGGTGAAAATGTGTGTAATTTGCTAAGGGAGAGAATGTGAACAACATGTACATGATCGCGAGCTACTTTTTCTCTAACAGAATGAATATCCCTTTCGATGTCTTTCGTTCGTTGATGTTGAACCGGGTTGCTTAAGAGATAAATTGCAATGACGTTGTCATAGTAGACCAAAGTGGCCTTGGAAATTGGACAATGTAATTCGAAAATAAGATTGTTCAACCAACATGATTGAGAAACCAAGTCGGCGACGCCAAGATACTCGGCTTCAACACTAGAGCGGGACAATGTGGGTTGTCTTTTAGACGACAAAGAGAGTAAGTTATCACCAAGAAACACACAATAACTAGAGGTAGAACGTTTAGTGTCAGGACATACTCCCCAAGTAACATATGTATAAGATATTAAAAATGTGGTAGGTGAAGGATAAAGATACAAATCATAATGTCGTATACCTTGAATATATCACAAATGTGTTTGAGAGCATGCATGTGGGCTTCCATGGGGTTGTGCATGAAGAGACATATTTTTTGTACTGCATAGGATATATTTGATAGAGTGAAAATGAGATATTGAAGATCATCTGCAAGACTACGATATGGAGATGTATCCTCATAAGAAGTGTTATCGGTGGAACTCAACTTCAATTATCAACTGGTGTGAGGCATGTTTTACGGGATGACATTCCCACACGTACAAGGATTTCTTCGGCATACTTCTTTTGTGAGAGAAATGGACCTTTTTGGTGGCGTGTGACCACAATGCCCAAGAAGAAGTTCAGGGGTCCTAGATCTTTCATGGAAAATTCTGAATTGAGTTGAGATATGATAGATTTTCTTATAGTAGTTGAAGAAGTAGTAAGAATAATGTCATCAAAATATAATAAGAAGTACGCCATATGAGTTCCTTTCTTGTAGATGAAGAGAGAGTGATCATAGTTGTTTGAGAAAAACCAATGAAGGAAACATAATCGACAAAGCACTTCTACCAAGCTCGGGGAACTTTTTTGAGCCCGTATAACGATTTTCCTAGAAGATACACACATGATGAGGACTTTTCGGGTCCTTAAATCCTAATGGTTGATGCATGTATACCGTTTCTTTTAGATCACCATGTAGGAAGGCATTCTTGACATCCAACAGATGAATTTTCCATGATTTAGAAACATCGACACTAAGGACATTCCGAATAATAGTTGGCTTAACAATTAGACTAAAAGTTTCTCCATAATTAATGTCAACCTATTGACCTACACCGTCACCTACAAGTCAGGTTTTATACCTCCCAAAAAAGCCGTCAGATTTTTCTTTATGTCTAAAAATCCACATAGAACAAATAACATTAATATCAGGCGATTGTAGTAATAAATCCCATGTCTTATTTTTAATTAGAGCATGATATTAATCCTCCATGGACATTTTTCAAATTTGGGTCTTTATGTGTAGACACAAGGCTTTTAGGGAAATGGGATTTGGTAAATTGAGTGCGTAGTCTATAGTATTTTTTGTTGAGTTTAAAAATATTGTGTTGAATTCTTGTTACTAGTTTGATGTCTGTTTGTAAAGAGGGTTAGAAATGGGAGGAAAGGATTGTTGGTTTGTTTGTCGAAGGTGTGGCGGTGTAATTGGGTGTGGGGAAAGATGTATGTCATGGGAATGAGGGCTGGTTTGCGGTGTATGTGAAGGTGGGGCGGGAGGTTGTAGTGATGTGTGTTGGATTGGGAGAGTTTTTGATGAGTTCGAATTTGGTGGGGGGACCGGTGTGGTAGATGAGCCGGTGGACTTAAATTTGGGTTGGGTTGAGTTTGAGTCAAGATATGGTCTACGATGTAAGGAGACAAGTCATTTTCTAGGAAGGTGTAAGAGGTAGGTCGGGGATGTGCAGCTTTGCACAAGGGAAACATGTTTCGTCAAATAATACATAACAACAAATGATAATTTTATTCGATGATAGATCTAGACATTTGTAACCTCTATGATGTGACAGGTATCCTAGAAAGACACGTGATGTGAAGCGAGGTTGAAGTTTATGTATTTCGGTGGATGGAAATTGAGGATAACATAAACATCCAAAAACACGTAAGTGGGAAAAGGAATGGTCTTTGTGATACAACATTTAAGAGGTGACTCAAAATTGATGGTTTTGCTTGGTAAAATATTTAGGAGATGTGTGACCATTTCTAGAGCATGGTGCCAAAAGGATGGTGGTAATGATACATGAACTAATAATGTTTGAATAATATTGTTAATGAAACATATTTTTCGTTTTGAGAAGATGTATAAGGGAAATATAAACAAAAATAGATTCCATTGGTTTCACATATTTTTTGAAAATTACTATTTATATATTCACTACCATTGTCACATTGAATGGTTTTGATTTTTCGTTGAAATTGTGTGTTTATGTAAGCGCGAAGTTTATCAAAACATGAATATACTTGAGATTTGTGAGATATGGGAAATGCCCACAAAAATTTGAATAATTATCCAAAAATATGACATAGTATTTGTGACCTAACGAGCTTAAAACGGGAGATGTTCATACATCGCTATATAAAATATTAAATGACAACAAATTGTGATTATGAGAAAGTATGGTAATTTAACATGTTTACCAAGAGTACAAGAATGACAAGAAAGAGAATGTAAATTCCTAGGATTATTGGATTCAATCACTTTACTTTTAGTAAGAGACCTTAAAACTTGTTTTCCCGAATGACCTAAAGCGATCATGCCAAAGAGAAGGTGACAAAGCTGCAAAGGTTGATGTAGGTGAGGCCTAATTAGGGAAGATGGTGTTGGTGATGATTGGGTATAGATTGCCTCGATTTTCAAATTTCATTAGAGCCATCCCCATCTAAAATTCCTTCACTAAAAAACCAAATGAGTCAAATTCAATTGAAACTTTATTATATGTAGTAAATTTACGAACATATACTAAAATTTTAATTAATTTTAGGGCATGTATTACATTTTTTAGTATAAGAGGATGGTGAGGTGAGGGTATGTGTGCACTACCAAGTTCATAAATTGGAATTGAATAACCATTTTCTACGATTATTTTATTATTTTTGCTCAATTTAAAATAAGACAAAATATTACCACGCGAAGATGTCATGTGAGAGGTGGCACCAGTGTCCATATACCAAGATTGGTCTGGCTACGCAAGACTGGGGTGTGAACAACATTTTCAATATCAGTTGGGCTGGGTGCATTCACATTGAGAGCAACTTGGGATCTGGGCCCAAGAATTCCACTTTATTGGACAATATTATTTGGGTTATTCCAATCTGAAGATGGGTATGGAAATGATGGAATTTCCCAAGAAGCCCAATGTTTCCAAGGGGGGCACTGTTGCCACTGAGGTGTTGTCTGCAACCATCATTTCAACCAACCCTCTCTGAGTTCCGGCTGGCGCTGCTGGTGCAATTATTTTTCTTTATGCGGCCGCGATAACTGTTGGGTGTAGTGTTGTGGGTTTGTGTGTTGTCTGCGGATGCAGGGAGAATTTTTGACGTGAGTGCAATGGTATTAGCCACGAGCACCTGTGGTATGGAGGAAGAGTCGCGAGCAACATGTTAAATAATAGTCAATTCTTAGAGTTCTAGTGGAGATTTTGCAACAACAAAGGTGGGTAAAGGGTTGTGTTGTTGTATGTAAGTCACAAGTCCAGCATATGCATCGATGAGGTCGGAGATCATTTTCAAAACCAAACGGGTATTAGAGACCGGAGAGTCCATGTTTGCAAGTTGATTAGAGAAGAGTTTGAGACGTTTACAATACGCTTTAGTGGAGGCAAAATCTTCTAGATAGGTGTTGCTAAAAATGGTTTTCAAGTTGAACAACCCTTGAGTGTTTTTTGTCTTTAAACATGACAGTTATGCGATTCCAACATTGTTCGGCAGAATCTTCGATCACAAGAATGAATTTAAGGATGTCTTGTGACACGGTTGTATACATCCATTGTAAAATAGCAGCGTCTAGATGATTCCAAAGGTCGGAATCACTAGCTTTGAGGGTGGTCGCTGCTTGGATTGCTTGTTCATCATAGGGGTGAATGATATGGTCGAGCATATTGTGAACATGTGCTTGCACCTTAAAGAGGGTAGACCATGACAAATACAAATTAGAATCATAGTCAAACATCATCAGTATGATGGTTTTGATGTTGTTGATATCAAAAGTGGAATGGAAAGTGTTTTTCTTCTCCGATGTATTTGGTTTGTCGTTGACAAAGTGTCATCAACGTGATTTGAGGAGGAATCGTGTTCAACCATGGAGGTTGTATAGATTGGCAGTGGTAAGAAAGAGTTTGAGTGTTAGAAACGCGAAGCTCTGATACCATGTAAGAACGTGATTCCCTGGATATTATTGATTTGTAATTTGATGCATATACAATGATTTACCAAACATATTTAAAAAACTAATAATATATAATAACTAATTTACCAAACCTATTTAGGATACTAATAATATATATTAATTATAAGTTTATATTAAATTGTGCACTAGTTATAGAGAGACTCTATTTTATTTTATTATTTATTAGAGTCAAAGATTTGTTTTTCTTGAAAGAATAACATTTTATGCATTAAAGTTCACACTAATTTTAAATAAAAATATTATTTTTAAATTTTGTATTTCAAGTGCTCACTATGTAGTAGTTATAATAAATTCATATCTTAATATTATAAATTATCTTTATTATTAGTTAGAATATTAATTTAATATAAATTTTTGCAATAGTTTACATTCAACATAATTATATTAATATTAACTAAAAATTTATTTTGTAGCGATGAATTTTAATGTTGGTGTATAAACAAATAAATAACTATCTTTGTTATGTCTTTTTAAGATGCCTGTTAGGGTTTGATAGAAGATTGTTAGGATTCAAATGAAATTTATTTGGGGGTGTGGCTAATGGGAAGACTAAGATTGCTTGGGTCAGATAGTTTGATGTCTGTAAACTTTAGGCCATAAGGGGTTTGGAGATCCGAAATCTCAGCTTGGTTAATCTAGCCTTATTGGCTAAGTGGAGATGTAGATTTGTTCTTGGATCCTATGGTCTTTGGTGTGGCATATTATCTTCCAGGTATGGAACACAAGTGATCACCTCCCATCGTGGTGGTAGACCTACTGGCTTCCAGTTTGCTTCATCCTGGTGAAAAGGGGTATCCCCCTTGAGTTTGAGAAATGTTAATGCTCATAGCTGGTGTGTGGCAAGTCTCACTAAGAAAGTGGGTTCAGAGTTCCAAACATCCTTCTGAAGGATTTGTGGGTAGGGAATACCTCTTAATTAACTTTAAGTTTTTCTATATTGTTCAATATCTCTGTCCATCAGGATTGGATTGTGGATGGTAATTTGATTTAAAAATATACATGTTGATCCTCTTTATGGTGGAGTATGATTGTCGGTGAAGACAATGAAAGTTTATGCATTATTTTTAATCAAGGTGGAGATTGTTGGGGTTCGTTAAAAATATACATGTTGAAGAAGTCCCACATCACTTAGTTTTGTAAATGAAGAGAGAGTCCAAGGCTATATATAGAAGACAAATTCTTTGAAGTTTCACATCAGTTAGTTTTGCGAAGGAAGAGGGAGTCTAAGGCTATATATATGATTCAAGTTCTTCATTCCAAGATGCATCAGTCAAAAACAATTTGAACTTGTATTTGACTTTCTTTGTTCTCTTATACTCTTGTATTAGAATGTTGTGAGATGTATTTAAATATTTATTTTGGAGGGTGTGGGTGTACTGCGGAACTGAGTTAGTTAAAGGTATATTATGTGTTGTAATAACTTTTACATAGTGCTATTCTCTGGTTGTCTATTGACATTGACCCTTATTTTTTCTCCGGTTTTAAAGTTTTATTCTTGTGTTCCTTTTTTCTCTCTATGCTTTGCTTTTCTTTTTTTCCAACAACTGGTATTAGAGCTTTTGGTTCGATCCGGATATAAGTGTTCTTTATATGCTTTGTGGTTGCGGTTTTGTTTGATCTTTCACATTAGAAAAGAAGGATAGTGTTGTGAAAGAGTTGTTGAGTTGCAGTCACAAATTATGCTGTGTAGTTTGGGTTAGAGAAAATTGATAAAAGATTTTTTTTTACTTGTGGAAATTTCAAGTCAAAGATGTGTTGATACAATCAAGATTACATAAGATGCATGATTATATGATAATGGTTGAAGATCTTCATGCTAATAAGGAAGTTGCACCAAAGTTTTCAACTTAGTTTTTGACATGTGAAATTCTTGGAGTGATTTAGCTTCAAGTGAAATTTATTCTTCATGATAAAGTATATGATTGTCGGTGATCAGGGTCGGCCCTGAGCAAAGGCAAGACGACCCTTAGCCCATGGCCTCCAAGTTAAGGGGTCTCATTTTGTTTTTAAAAAAAGTAAAATATATATTTAATATTATATTAAATAAATTATAAAATGGAAAATAAATATGAATTTGTTATTGGTCAAACAGTAAGAGATTGATTTTTAAACATGATAGTAAAGGTTGTGTGTTCAATCCTCCTTGTTATACCTTTTTAATTAATGTTGCATGATTATTTTATTATTATGATAAATGTTAATGAAAATTTAAAGATGAATATAAAATATATAAAGTAAAATAAAATTAAAGATTTAATGTTTTTCAAGAATCTTTAGCATAAGATAGTTCTTTCTTTGTTAATTTCATCACTTCATATAAATTTTTAGTATTTACTTGCTTTTACAATTTTGAATAATGTTATGAATACTTAACACTATAATCTAAACATCCCATGTTATTTTTTGATTTTATTCATGTCTTATAGATTGTCACTATTATAATATATATTGCTTGTTAGCTAGTAATCTATTATGTTCTTCATATCATTTTGAATATTTTAAAACTTTATTCCGTTAGCGCAAATATTTGATATGTTATCATTAGTATAAAATATATTATTAATGTAGGTACCAACATAAAGATACTTTCTCTTCCATCTAGTATGATAGTTTTTTCCCCTTATAACTTTGATAAGGTTGTCTTGGACGAAACAAAAGATGTTCAAGTGGAGTTCTATGCACAGATTAACACGATCTTCTGTAACTTTATGATATAATGTTCTTTTCTCATTTTTAGTGTTTCTAAATTTTATTTTCTTGACAAATTTATTATTGTGTTTAGGTGTGGTCATTGCAAAGCTCTTAGTTATATAAGGATATTCTAATGTATAAGACTTCCACCATAGCTAAGTTATAATCTTAATTTGGTAATTTTCACTTATGATTAACTATATCAAGGTTGATCATAATATTGTTTATACTATTTATTTAAACTTATGAAAATGTTTTCACATTATTCAGGTTGGAGGAGGAAGTGCTTATAACTAATGTTGATGCTGACGAATATAAAGATTTGATAAGGAACTATTATTTATTTTTTTAAATCTATTTTTTATTAAGGATCCATTTTCATTATTTATCCTGGGCCTCTAAAAAGTCAGGACTGCCCCTATCGGTGATGACAATGTGAAGTTCTTGAAGTTGTTTATCTTCAAGTGAAATATATTCTTCATGAGAGAGTATAATAGTTTTTAAAACTATGATTGTCAGTGAATACAATGTGAAAACTCTTGGAGTGGTGTACATTCAAGTGACCATACTTTTTATGATGGAGTATGTGAAGAAAGGAATTTTGTTGTGTATTTTTCTTGTAATGATGTACATATATATATAAGAGTACAAGAATCTGTATACTAATTACCTATAATTGTCTAGTCTATAATTTCCTATAATAGAGATCCTATTTTAAAATACAATTATGATACAATTTCCTGATATACTTTGACAGCTATATGGATATGCATTGCCAGCACATGTTTGCTTGGGTTTGATCTTCTTTAATGTGAATAATATGTGTTTATCCTTAACACCCCCCCTCAAGTTGGAGGTGGGATTGAAATCTCAAGAACACCCAACTTGCCGAGTAGTCGTTTATAAGTATCGCCTCCAAGAGGTTTAGTAAATATGTCAGCTAGTTGGTCAAAAGATCGGAGATAAGAAGGGCTGATAAGACCTGATTTAATTTTCTCACGAACGAAATGACAATCAATTTCAATGTGTTTTGTGCGTTCATGAAAAACTGGGTTTTCGGGGATGTGAATAGCAGCTTGACTATCACAATGAACGATGATCGGTTGAGGATGATCAATGCCAAGATCCGAGAGAAGATATTTTAACCATTGTAACTCGGAAGATAAGGTTGCAAGGGAACGATATTCTGCTTCAGCAGAGGAACGAGAAATTGTTGGTTGCTTCTTGGTTTTCCATGATATAGGATTAGAGCCCATCATGGTAAAATAGCCGGTAGTGGAGCGACGAGTAGTAGGACAACCAGCCCAATCAGAGTCGGCATATCCAACTAAATTGAGGGAGCTAGAAGCCGAAAGAAATAAGCCTTTGCCGACACTCCCCTTAAGATATCGGAGAACTCGTGTGGCCGCATCGAGATGAGTTGTACATGGAGATTGCATGAATTGACTGAGAGTGTTAACAGCGTATTGGATGTCGGGTCGTGTCACTGTTAAATATAATAGATGACCAATGAGGCGACGATAGATTGTCGGATCAGGAAGAGGGCTTCCTTCATTGGGCCGTAGACGGAGGTGTTGCTCCATAGGAAAATCTGATGGTCGGCAACCAGTCATACCAGAGTCGGATAAAATGTCAAGTGTATATTTCCTTTGACATAAGAATATTCCCTTTTTAGAACGGGATACTTCGATACCTAAGAAGTATGAAAGATTTCCAAGATCTTTGATGGAAAAGGCCTGGGCGAGAAATTTCTTGATGTCGGAGATAACATCTTCGTTATTTCCAGTGATGATGATGTCATCTACATAAACGAGTACAAATATAGCCGTATGATTACTTTTGAAAGTGAATAGACTATAATCAGAGATGGATTGATGAAAACCCTTTTGAATGAGGGTGGTGGAGAATTTTGAGAACCATTGACGGGATGCCTGTTTGAGACCATAGATGGATTTGTTTAATTTGCAAACACATGGTTTCCCTTTATGAGCGAAGCCAGGTGGTAATTTCATGTAAACTTCTTCATTAAGGTCTCCTTGTAGGAAAGCATTGTTAACATCAAGTTGGTGTAACGGCCAGTTTTTAATGGCAGCAATGGAGAGAAGTAGTCGAACCGTGACAAGTTTGGCAACCGGTGCGAATGTTTCATGGTAGTCAATACCATGTACTTGATTGTAGCCTTTGGCGACTAAACGTGCCTTATATCGCTCAACGGTACCATTAGAGTGATATTTAGTTTTATATACCCACTTACAACCTATGGCGGTTTTGCCATTCGGGAGAGGAGATAAAACCCAAGTGTTGTTGGATTCAAGGGCGTGGATTTCTTTAGCCATAGCGTCACGCCATTCAGCTGATTTGATAGCTTGAGAATAAGATGTTGGTTCTTTATTTTCAATGATATTAACAAGAAGAGCTCGATGAGAAGTGCTCAAATTGGATAAAGAGAAATAATTCTTTAATGGGAAGGCACTCTGTGATGTGACATTATTAATGTCACATACGTGGTCCGTGAGGCGAACAGAAGGAGTACGAAGACGTTGAGGATAACGACGTTCTGCAGGATTGATCGCTGTAGGTGAATGTTGTTGGGGAGTTTCTACAGGAATGGATGGAATATTGGATGGAATATTCGATGAGTTATCATCCTGAGGAGTGAGAATGGGCACAATTGTGTCATCATGATGACTAATGCCGGGAGAGATACTTGATGCAGGTGATAAGTTGGAAGAGGAATCATCAAATTCACAATCAAGGATTTGAGTGTTGATGCTTATGTCGTTAGCGATGGAAGGAGTTTGAAGGTCGTGATATGGAAACATGGTTTCAAAAAATTGAACATCGCGAGAGACATATATTTTGCGAGTGTGCATATCGTAGATGCGGTATCCTTTTTGATTAAAAGGGTAACCGACAAAAATACCGGGTTTGGCTCGTTCATCGAATTTGTGTTGAATGTTCATATTTTTGGCAAAACAGAGACATCCAAACACACGAAGTGATGAGTATGAAGGAGGAGAACCGAGTAAAATTTGATGAGGAGATTTATATTTCAGGATGGGAGTAGGAAGTTTGTTTATGAGATAAGCGGCAGTGAGTACGCATTCACCCCAAAAGGAAAGGGGTAATTTCGCTTGGAAACGTAATGCTCTTGCGACGTCGAGAAGATGGCGATGCTTGCGCTCCACAACGCCATTTTGTTGAGGGGTTGCAACGCAGCTGCGTTGATGAATAATGCCATGATCATAAAACCATGTTTGGATTTGTTTGGACAAAAACTCTGAACCATTGTCGGAACGAATAGCTTGAAGTTGGGGAAGAAAGATGCCCCCATCGCCGGAATTAATTTTATTAATTTTAGTGTTGAATTGGCGATTGATTTGATTAAAAAAATGAATTAGCGTAGTAAATGTTTCAGATTTATGTTGCATGAGATATAACCAAGTACATCGTGAATAATCGTCGACAATTGTTAAAAAATATCGTGATCCATTGTGTGATGGAGTAGAGAATGGACCCCAAATATCGACATGAATTAACTCAAAACAATGAGATGAATATGATGTTCTTGAAGAAAAAGGTAAACGTGATTGTTTTGCACGCGGACAAACGTCACAAACAAAATCTTTATTCGCATTAATATTTGGAGAGTTCTTAACAATAAATTGAAAGCGGGAAATAGATGGGTGACCGAGGCGTAGGTGCCATAGGTCAGCCTTATTACATTGCTTAGAACTAAAAAAAGAACTGGATGGATGGTCAAGGCAATAGTGATCCTTGTCATCTTTATTTAATGGTGGTTCTTCATTCAGGTAGAAGAGTCCATTCCGAGCACTACCCCGACCAATCGTCTTCTTCGTTGCTCGGTCCTGAAATATGCAACCAGAGGATGAGAAAATAATATCACAATGTATTGATTTTGTTAATTGTGAAAGAGATAATAGATTATATTTGAAGGATGGAATGTGATAAACATTCGTGAGTGTAAGTGACGGCGAGCAATGAATATTGCCGATGTGTTTCACGGACGCGTGAGAGCCGTCGGGTAATTGAACAAGTATATTTTTATGAACAAGTGAATATGAAGAAAAATAAGAAAGAGATGTGCATATGTGATTTGAAGCGCCAGAATCAATAATCCAAGAAAAAGGAACACAAGTAAAGGCGGTACCTGCTAAATTCACAGATGATCCCATGGTGTCCTCTTTGGCTAAGAGAGATAGGAGTTTTTGGTATTGTGCGCTTGAGAGTTGATTAGCGGAAGTAGATGAGAGTGGTTCAGATTTCTTTGGTGGCTTATTTGGAAAGCCATGAATCTGATAGCAAGTAGCAATAGTGTGACCATACTTATTGCAATGCTCACAGTATGGACGTTGCCGTTTGCCTTGAGTGCGATACTGCACTTTAGAAGCTTGAAGCGCTGCTGATTCCTCAGCAGGGAGGGGTCGAAAATTAATCTCTTGTTGTTTCTCTTCCTGGCGTACGATGTTATAAATACGCTGAATTGAAGGAAAAGGATCCATAAGGAGAATTTGGCTGCGGACGGCCGAGAATCGGTCATGGACGCCCTGAAGAAATTCCATGGCCCGGTCCTGATTTTGTTGATCAATGGTACTCTTGGCATTACCGCAGATGCACGGTTTGGTAGGTGCGATGGAATGGAGTTCATCCCAGAGAGATTTCAACTGAGTAAAATACAGAGATATAGACATGCCCTCTTGTTTTAGGGCAGAGATAGATTGTTTCAATTGATAGATTTTCGGAGCGTTGGACTGAGATAAACGCTCCTTGAGATCGGTCCAGATTTGTGCCGCTGTTTCAGCATAGAGAATGCTAGGGCGAATCTCGGTTGAAACCGAGTTGAGAATCCAGCTTGCAACCATATCGTTGCAGCGGCGCCACTTAGAGATATCATCGGCCTTCTTTGGACAGGTTAGGGTTCCATCGACAAACCCGAATTTGTTTTTGGCGCGAAGTGCCATTGTTACGGCTCGGCTCCATGAACCATAGTTGTCGACTGTGAGCAAAGGTGTAACAAGGATAGTTGCAGGGTTGTCGGAATGATGAACGACGCAGGGATCAGTGTTGGAGGTGGTGGCGGATTGGTCATGGATCGGAGGGTTTTGTGAAGGGGTTGGGATGCTGGGTGGTGGAACGTCGGACATGATGATGCGAGTGAGTGAGTGAGTCGATGAAGAAGGATTGAAACAGGATGATAAACACAAACTGAGGGATATTAACCAGAGAAAAACTGATACCATGTGAAGAAAGGAATTTTGTTGTGTATTTTTCTTGTAATGATGTACATATATATATAAGAGTACAAGAATCTGTATACTAATTACCTATAATTGTCTAGTCTATAATTTCCTATAATAGAGATCCTATTTTAAAATACAATTATGATACAATTTCCTGATATACTTTGACAGCTATATGGATATGCATTGCCAGCACATGTTTGCTTGGGTTTGATCTTCTTTAATGTGAATAATATGTGTTTATCCTTAACAGAGTATGATTGTCGGTGAAGACAATGTGAAAACTTTTAAAGTGGTGTACCTTCAAGTGACTATATGTTTTATGGTGGAGTATCATTGTCGGTGAAGACAATGAAAATTGATGTATTATTTTCAATTAAGGTGGAGATTATTGAGATTAATTAAAAATATACATATTGATACTCTTTATGGTGGAGTATGATTGTCGGTGAAGAAAATGAAAGCTTATGTATTATTTTCAATCAAAGTGGAGATTGTTGGAGTTGGTTGAAAATATACTTATGTTAGAAGTCTCACATCGCTTATTTTGTGAATGAAGAGAGAGTCTAAGGCTATATATAGGATACAAGCTCTTTGAAGTCCCACATCGCTTAGTTTTGTGAAGGAAGAGGGAGTCAAAGACTATATATAAGATTCAAATTCTTCATTCCAAAATACAACAGTCAAAAGCACTTACTATTTTCTCATAGTGTTATTCTCTGATTGTCTATTGACAATATCTATGGTTTTTTCTTTGGTTTTGAAATCTCACTAAGAAAGTGGGTTGGGACTCCAAACATCCTTCTAAAGGATATGTGGGTATGGAATCCCCCTTAATTAACTATTAGTTTTCTAAAGGATATGTGGGTATGGAATCCCCCTTAATTAACTATTAGTTTTTCTAGGTTGTTGAATATCTCTATCCATCAGGATTGGACTGGTAATGGAGTTTTTTGTGGAAGGTAATTTGACTTGGGATTTTAGGTGGAAATGATCCCTATTTATTTATCAGAGGTGATGACTCATAATCTCCTTCTAGTCCTTCATGATATGACTTTATCCCTTGTTTCTGATGACTCATAATCTCCTTCTAGTCCTTCATGATATGACTTTATCCCTTGTTTCTGATGGCTCATAATCTCCTTCTAGTCCTTCATGATATGACTTTATCCCTTGTTTCTGATAAGTGGATGTGGAGTCACTCCGATAATGAAATTTTCTATGTTGCTTCAGCTTACTCTTGTCTTCTCAAAAGTTATTTGTTTAGGTATTTTCCCGCTATCACGGAAAATAATGTTCTCCCTCTTATTTAGGTTAGTTGCCCCCCGTCAAAAGTAGTTGTTTTCTCCTTGCACTTCCTCCGATCAAAGAATCCTATTAGAGTTAATTTGTTTAGGCGTAGAGTTGTGGTAGCTCCTAAGAGGGTCTTGCATGTGTGTGATGTGTGGTCCGTGTGTAAAATCAGTTGTTTATTTGTTTGTAACATGTGACATGGCAATGTTGGTTTGGTATGAGAGCATTAGATGACTTGGGTGGTGTTTTGTTTTCATTAGATATACCAATCTTATATGGCACCACACTAAATGGCACCAATAATATCACAAATTTTATGATAGTAATCCCTGCATCATATATTTTTACACAATCTTCAACCTCACAATTCAATGGGTCAATGTGTCCCCTTGAATACTAGATTTCTGTTCATTCATGAACATTAGTTCTATTAAGCTTTCACTCCGTTCCTAAAAAACTATCATTTCAGTGTTTTCTTTCTATTTGTTGTCCATTTGTCTTTACTATTGTTTCATATGGCCATAGATACAGTTTGACATCATTGAATGGTCAAAACTGAGAAAATTTTGGAACCTGAAACTTTAACTAAGGTATTTTTAGAGTAGGCCTAAATCAAAACCATTTCTGATTAGTTGAGAATAGTTGATAGGAGAAAAAAGTTATAGAAGTTCAAACAAATTTTAGCCACAAACGATGATTCAATGTGAGAAGTGCAAATAGCTACTTAGTAACAGTAGTACGAAGTTATATAGACGAAACTCGAAAGCTATGTACTTACGAACACTTATAAGAGATTCAAAAATGAATCCATGTAAAAGAAAGTTCTGCAAAAGCTTTCAAGAAGCTACTCAATATGCCATTATTCAAAAACTTTTACTATACAATTTTTTCATCATTAAAAAAAGAGTTTAAACTCATCGCTAGACGTTGAACTTGAGCGTCTAGGTTGAGCTTCAGGTTGCGCGGCTGATGTTGAACCTCCAGGTTGAGCAGTTGAAGTTGAGCATTCAGGCTGTGCATCAGTTTGCGTGGTTGATGTTGAGCATCCAGGCTGAGCATCATGTGCGGTTGAGCATTCAGGTTGCACTGTTGAAGTTGAGCATTCAGGTTGAGAAGCAGGTTGCGCGGTTGATGTTGAGCATTCAGGTAGAACAGCAGGTTGTGCGGTTGATGTTGAGCATTCTGGTCGATCATCAGGTTGCGGGGTTGAAGTCGAGCATCCAGGTTGCGCAGTTGAAGTTGAGCATTCAGGTTGAGCAGCAGGTTGCGGGGTTGAAGTCGAGCATCCAGGCTGCGCGGTTGAAGTTGAGCATTCAGGTTGAGCAGCAGGTTGCGCGGTTGAAGTCGAGCATCCAGGCTGCGCGGTTGAAGTCGAGCATCCAGGTTGAGCAGCAGGTTGCGCGGTTGAAGTCGAGCATCCAGGCTGCGCGGTTGAGGTTGAGGCTCCAGGTTGAGCAGCAGGTTGCGCGGTTGAAGTTGAGGCTCCAGGTTGCATGTATCGAATAAGTCGTTCATCTTTCACAGTTGAATTGAATACAAAATCTGGAAATATGGTTGTTACCTCCCTGCATTAATTAATCACATGAATACACTAAAGTTTTTAAACATCAAAAATATGGATTTCATAAAAACAACACTGCATATACCTTAGATGTGGTATAGTCATGATTTTAATCACTCCTGGATTTCGATTAACATAGACTCGCCACTCATCAATGTCAATATTGCCATCTCTGTTGGTGTCCGCCTCCAAAAATGTCTGTCCACAAAAATAAAACACAATATTTTCACCATAACAATTTTATTCAATATTGCCCTCAATAGAGGTTGCATAAAACACCTTGTCTAGAATGCCATCTAATTCCTCATCTGTTGGTTCATGATGAAACTCGCCAAGAATTGCAACAAGCATTTCCCTGACCTATCAAATTCAATTATAACAGATTTAATTCACTTTCATTGAACTTTCATAATATATATATATATATATATATATATATATATATATATATATATATATATATATATATATATATATATATATATATATATATATATATATATATAATATGATACCTCTTGACGCCCTATAACTCCATCACCATTCAAGTCATAGATCTTAAATGAATCTGCAACAAAATCCCAAAGTAATTATAACATCAATACATTAACCTTTAACAATATTAACATTTATATTACAATCTATCTTCTCCTCTATTGGTGTATCTGGGTGGAAGACATGGAGTGCTTTGACGAAATCAGCAAAATAAATCTTTCCTTTCTGCTTCACATCAAATAGAGTAAAGATCTGCATGTTAAAAATTTCGTATTAAAACGATACTTCTCACAATATGAATAACATAAAAAAAAGGTAATTATATAAATTAAGAAAGCAAAAGTATATAGTACCCGATCTGCAAATAAATTTTGTTGTTGACTATTGTTGAACATCGCTAATTTGAATTCTTCCTGCAAATAAAGAATACACATAATCATAATCAAACAAATAAACCAAAATTTCAATACATAATGCTAATAATAGTACCTGGCTTATTTTTCCATCAGCTTCGATTGAACTACTGATTTTCTTAAAAAGCTCTGTTAATGCTTCAACATCATTGATAGAGACTGGAAAATTAACCATAAAAAATGCATCACTAAATACTTCATTTTTGTGTTGACAAATTCATACATTTTTCTCAAGAATTTATTACTCTAAACTAATTAATTAAACCTTAATTAACAAGATTATATCAAGGGATTAACCGAAAAACCGAAAAACCTACAAACTGTATCTGCTGAAAGGGTGACTGGATTCCGCGGCCCGGGAAGTCGTCCATTTTTGGCCTTAAAGTTGACACACCCCATTGATATGGATTTCCCTGAAACATTATAACATTATTATACAATTTTCCGAAATTTTCAAAACATAAATCAAAGAACTTGAAGAACAGTACGATCAACCTTGATTGCACTGATCACAAGATTTCTCCCACAATGAGAACCAAATTCTTCTAAGAGCTTCTTGTGTTGCTTGCAAGAGAAATGAGTCTTGGAAGAGAATGCACTAGCTGTTGAAAAGAGAAGAGTAAAAATAACTGTTTGAGAAGTATTGGTAGTTAGCTTAGGGATTTATAGTTTGGAAAGTTAGTTTAGGATGCATAGATTCTGTTATGGTTTATAACAGAATGTAACTGAATTAGTTAGCATTAGGAATGCTATATCTATCTAGGCTTTGTAAATATCGGTTGGTACTTAGTAATACCAATAAGTAATAATTAGAATAAAAATGTAGCTAATGGTTATTAATTTATCAATATAATAATTGGATATGGTTTCAAGTTATGGGATTCATTTAGAGGATTAGATATTTACATTGTTAATTCTATTGTTATCGTTTTTATGTTGGGGAGATATATTTGATTGACAATACACGAACACCATTTGATATGTTTGCATGCTATTTGAATTTTTAGGGGATATAATAGGTAAGTTATAATGGGACACTAGGAGATTGTGGGTGAGGATGTTACTAACAACATCCTCAATATCCTTAAAAATCAGGAAAACACAAAATACTTCAACAACACCTATATAACTTTCGTTCCTAGGAAAAAAAAACATACTACCAAACCTACTTACTACATGCCAATTGCCCTTTGCAATGTGATAATGAAAATCATCACCAAAACTATAGCTAACAAATTAAAGCCAATTCTCCCTATTATCATATTGGAAAATCAAATTGTCTTTGCAGTGGTGGAGTCAGATAAAAAAATTTGAGATGACCGTTAACGTAAAATAAAAATTATAAATAAAATGTAAATAATATTTTAAATAAAATATTAAAGTTAAAATAAATACAAAATTAATTACTAAAAATTTAAATTACATGACTTAAAATTAACTTAAAGTAATGCTTTACGCGTTCCGAGTGACTTGAAATCGTCAATAATTGACTCCGAACTAATGCTTGCACTAATTTTTCTTTCAATATATACTGTCATGCTATCTCCAAGAAACCCATCATCCATCTTGTTTCTCAACTTAGTCTTAATAATTTTCATTGCTGAAAAAGACCTCTCAGTTGTGGCCGTAGAAACGGGAAGAGTCATGATAAGACGAAGTAGTCTATCAATCAAGAAGTAAGTTTCAGCCTGTCCAGATGCAACCAAACATGAACATAGTTCTTGAATAGTTGATAAATTATTCAAGTTTGATGCTTGACGAGCAACAAATAGAAAATGTTAGAGTTGAAATTGCAAATTATTCTTCTCTTGATCACTAAAATCCATAGGATAATATTTTTCAACTAAAGAACAAATAGTATCAATGCTAAAAGCTTTATATCCATCCTTAGGAGATAAAGAACAAGAAAGAGTTAACAAATTCATTGTCTGCTCACTGAATCTGCTATTCAACTCTTGTAACTGTTTGTCAATGGTAGTGAAAAAGATTTCAACTTTAAAGTAATGTTGAATTGTGACTTGATTCTCTTCAAGACGGGAGCGTCCAAATCTTGTTGTTGAATGAACGTCATTAAGATCAGGAATCTCAATACCATGTTTTTCACAAAAAGATACCACTTTAGTAAACAATATATCCCAACCATTTTCTCTCAAACCTTGAATAAGATGTTTTGTTGAACGAACCAAGTTCATAGCATTAACTACATCTTGATTTTTTTTTGTAAGACTTGACAAAGCATATCTGTTATTCCCATGATTTCTTTCATCAAGTGCAAAATAAATATAAAATCAAATGCCTTCAAGTAATTGTAACAACTATCTGCATCCCCACGTGTAGCATAACTCTCTCTATCTTTTGCATTTTTTTTAAAAACTAAACAAGTTGCTTCATACATGTTTATCAAGCTAGAAATTGAATCGTAATGTGATCCCCAACGAGTATCTCCAGCTCGTTTCAATGTACCAACTTGATTTGCACCTTTACCAATTACAATCTCATCAATCTCTAACAAATAAACAATTTCTTCTAATTGGGCATCTTGTAACTCATCACGACGCTTTGTAGAAGAACAAACAACATTCACAACAAAGATCAGTTTCTCAAAAAATTTATGAACAAGTTTGACTTCTCTTGATGATGTAACTAATGCAAGTTGCAATCGATGAGCAAAACAATGAACATAGTATGCATAAGGACAATCCTTCATAAAGAGGGCTTGTAAACCATTCCATTCTCCTCTCATATTGCTAGCACCATCATACCCTTGGCCACGAATGTTAAAAACATCAATGTTATGTCGAGAAAGTATATCACATATTGCTTCCTTAAGAGTTAAAAATATGGTGTCTTTAACATGTGCCACATCAAAAAATCTCTCTTGTATTAAACCAACTTTATCAACAAATCTTAATACAAGAGCCATTTGTTCCTTTTTTGACTCATCACGAGCTTCATCAACAACGATACAAAATTTGGAATCACCAATTTCCTCACGAATACTCTTTTTCGCCCTACTAGAAAGAATTTGCAAGAGCTCTTTTTGAATTTGATGTGAAGTATACTTGCAATTTTGTGGAGCATTTTCCAACACAACTTTTGAAACTTCATCATTGTAGGATGCTAAAAGTTTGAATAACTCAAGAAAGTTACCTTGATTTCTTGATTTGCTACTTTCGTCGTGACCCCTAAAAGCACAAGCTTGTAGTGTTAACCAACGAACAGTGTCAATTGAAGTCTTGAGTCGTAACCAATTATTCATTCTTTGACTTGAACTTTGCACTTGAATAACATTTCTAATATGACCATTTTCATTGCATTGTTGTGTGGTGAGCAAGGATCCTTCCCTATGTGTTTAAGAAAGGAACAATGTTTTCCATTCCTAACTTTCTTCCAATTTCTAAAACCCATAGAAATAAAGACAAGTGATCCGGGACGTCCACTTAGTTTTTTGCTAAAAAGGTAACATGGTAAGCAATATGCGGCATCTTCAGATGGTGAATATTCTAACCATGATGGAAATATGCTAAACCAAGTATGTTGAAACCTTCTCGGATGATCCTCGTTACCGGACAAAGGATAGTTTTCTAAATGAATTTGATATGGACCCCATTTTAGATAAGCTCTTCGTATTGCATCCACTTGATTTGGTGGATATTGCCAAATCGGAGGACGCTTTCCAAGATCGCGTTCCAAAGAATTTTCAAAACCATGATGCTCTTCAATTATTGGATTCTCAAGAACTGTTTCAGATTCGGATGTCGGGATTATAATTTCTTCATCTCTCTCTTCTCTTTCAATTTCACATGCTTTCCTTTTGAAAAAAGAATCAATTTTCCTATTATTCATCTTTACTCTTCCTATAATATCATATCAGATCCAAAAATCAATTTAGAGAACATAAAAATTAAAAAAGAAAAAAATTAATAAACTTAATTAATCAACTTTAATCCGTTTTCAAATACCGGTAACTTCACTATTAGAAATTAGCAGCAATAATGATTAAATAAACCTTATTACAGTGTATAACTATATTTATAAATTACAGTGTTATGAATTGGCTTAATAAATCTCATATAGATTATTTTAACACATCAAGAAAGAAGAACCCTAAAAATCTCAAAAACACAAATTAAGCAATCACTTTAATTTGTTACTTTTTATAAAAGAAGAATGAATAATTTTTTTTACCTGTTAGATACCGATCACTTTAATCTGTTCCGATTCTGATGTCGGTAGCAAACCCATATGAGAAAGAAAGGAAAGGTAAGAGCTTTTTACCTTATCTGTATTTTAACCTAACTTTGAATGAAAAATAAAAAATAAAAATTAATTTTAATTTAAAATAAGGATGTTTTAGTAATTTAATATATATGAATTAAAAAAAAGTTGAGGGGTGGCCGTGGCCTTCCCACGTCCCCCCTCAGTTCCGCCACTGTGTCTTTATCCACAAAACACTTATCACTGATAACACGATGGTGGTTTACAAAGTTTTCCAACATATTAACAAGACATCGAAGAGGAAAAGGGGAATGATTGGTATTAAATTGGATATGGAGAAGGCCTATGATAGACTGGATTGGACCTTTATATACAATACACTTATAAATAATTGCTTCCCGATTAAGTTTACTAATCTTACCATGAAGTGTGTTACAACTGTCAGCTTTTCTATTCTCATTAGTGACTTCTCTACATATTATTTTCAGCCTTCTCGTGGAATTCGACAGGGAGACCCTCTCTCGTCATATCTCTTTATTTTGTGTGTCGATGTTTTATCTAATTTGATAAGTAAATGCTAACAAAGAAAACTACTTTAGAGGGATATCCATAGCCAGAAATGCTCCTAACATAACACACCTCTTTTTTGCAGAGGAACAAGAAGCTAATAAACTAAAGAATCTTATCAAAAAATATCAAAACAGCTCAGGGCAGAAGATTGACTTTCAAAAATCCCAAATGATGTTCAGTTCTAGCACTCCTAAGAAGAGAAGAGAAATTTTTTCTAATGCCTTGAAAATCCTTACCATCAACAAAATTAACACCTATTTGGGGCTTCCCACAGCTGTGGGGAAATCAAAGTCTAGGTGTTTCAGTTTTCTTCTGGACAGGCTTAGGCACAAGCTAAGCATTTGGAAAGAAAATTTGTTATCTTATGCGGGCATAATGACTATGATCAAGGCGGTAGCCCGGGCTATTCCATCCTATGTCATGAGCTCTTTCCTTATCCCCAAAATTATTTGCAATAAGATGGAAAGCTTAACAGGTAGGTTCTGGTGGGGGGATAATATAATTCACTAGAAAAAGTGGACAAATCTTTGTAAAAACAAAGTTGAAGGGGGACTTGGATTCAGAAATTTACAAGAGTTTAATGAAGCAATGCAGATGAAACAAATCTGGAGACTCCATTTTGAACCTCACTCTTTGGTGGCTGATAAGTGCAAATTTTGACTATTTTTGTACATAAAAATTTAGCATTTTCAACTCTAATTTACGATTTCATTTATTAATTTTCTCGATTTTATGTTATATAGTTTAAATTTGGCTTTGGTATCCTTGATGTGTATGCTAAGTGTGCAGGAAACCAAATAATAGAGGCACAAAAACAAAGAAGAAGGACCAAAGCTGAATTGGGAAACTCTGACTTGCTCGTCGGGCGAGCATTGGCGAAGGGAAAATGAGCTTTGGCGAGCTCGGGGGGAGACCTTCTAGACTTTGGGCAGAGGCAAAATCTTGTCATGGTCGTCGGGCGAGGTTTGACGAACTTGAAGTCGCCGAGCAAGGATGAGTTCGCCGAGCGAAAGTAGATATTTTCCAATGATGCTTTTCTACGTTTGAGTCAAGTGGATGGCACTTTAAATGATGGTCGTCGGGCGAGACCTGACTCGTCGGACGAGACCCTGCTCGCCGGGTGAGACAGAAAAATCCCAAATTTGTATAAATAGGTCCAAATCAGATTTTTAGGTTACGGTTTTGGGAACTTTTAACCCCAATTCCATCACTACCATTTTGAGTAGGAGATTAGCTTAGAAACAACATTAGAGGCTGCATCTTGAAGATCCGGAGTTGAATTTGCCTATATCACTGCGAAATCATGGTGGATGTTTGTTCATCTTTATTCTTTTATTTCTATCTCTCTTGTTGGGATTGTATGTAAGTTCACTTTTATAATATCTATTTTTATTAATCATGACATTATGTATAATCTATTCACGAATCTATATCGATGTTATCCTTGTTTACTTGTTTATCTATTTATTTGAACCGTTATTGAGAAATACTCTTCAAATCTAGATATAGGATAATTATCTATTAGATGCTAAACTCTAGACATAGATTTAGGTTTAACATTCATGTGAGTATCGTGTCTTAATGCTCCACATTATTTGATAGGCTAGGAGATCTCGATTAAACAATACAGTAGAACTCTCGATGGAAGTTTAGACATGAACCCTGTTGTGAGTTGTAACACCTCAAAATTTGCCCTCCTCTCTTGGGACTAGCTTAGCATTTTGCATTTCATTTTCTTTAGGCCATTAGTCATTGCATTTTGCATATCATGTGGCTACATCAAGCAAGTCATCCTCCTAGGTCTTGATCAGAAGATGAAGAGGTTAAGAGATGCAAGCTGAGGGTTTTATGAATGGATCACTAACCATCTGAGGGTTTGTGCTTCAAATTAGGGTTTCTTGATTCCTCAAGAGGGTTGAGCTTCATATTAGGACAAATGATACATTATCATCATCATAGGTTTTGTCATCACCAAGAGATTCCTTATGCTTGATCAGGTGCCTTGGGATTAGGGTTTTGACCACTGGTCAACCCTAATCATCTGCATTGTGCCAATCAGGGTTTTGCAAGGAGATGAGGGTTTCAATGGATATGGGGATCATCATATGGTTTCATTGAGCTTATGAAAGCTAGGGTTTCATCATTGAGCCATTTCATCAGGAGTTTAAAGCTCAATTTCATCTATGCATGGCCAGTTCATCTATCAGTCAGAAAAAGTCAATTGTGGTCAATTGTGCCTGAACTGATGGATTTGGAGGTGGGAGAGGGTTAGAGACACTTCATTCATGTCCAAACAAGTTTCATTTTGCATTTCAAACATCAAGAATGAAGAAAATAAAGTCAGATGAAAACTTTCCAAAAATAGAAAGTGACTTGTAATTCAAAATTGCCAAAAATGGAAAGGTTTTCTCCTTGAAATTACATGTCCAAAAATGCTTCAAATGAAATTTTGTCCAACATGAAAGTTGAAGATCTTGCTCTCACCTTTCCAAAAAGTCCAAGAACATGAATTTCTCATTTGTGGTTAGCAAGTTATGGATTGATCATTGTCCAAAAAAGTTGAATTTCTAAGAGGCATAACTTTTGATTCACAAGGCCAAATGGAGTGAGGTTTTTTTGAGCAAAATTCTTTTGATCCTCTATCCAAAACAAGCATTACATTTCATGAATTTTGCTCACACAAAAAGTCCATTTTTCAAGTGGACTTAATTTGAATTTTGGAGGGAAAAAGGTGTTTTTGCAAAATATTCATTGTTTTCACTCCATTCCACTTGCATTAGCTCACAAACATGTTTTAAAACTTGCTCAAACCAGAAATTGGCACTGTTACATTGCATTGCACATGTGTGGGTGAATTGACCAAATTACCATTTAGCATGAAAATGCATTTTCACTAATCACTTTGGTTTTGGCTAATTAGGATTAAGGAAATGATTAAGCCATGCTATATATTGCTAATCCTAACTGTTTTTCAGATTAACACTTCATTCTAACAGATCTAGATATGAAAATCACAAAATTCTTCAACTTCTTCTCTCACTTTTTTTGCAATTTTCTTCAAAAGCCTTGCCAAGATCTTCATCAATTCATCATTTACATGCATAATTGAAGTGGATTGGAGCAAGAACTAGTGGAATTCGAGCTCAATTTGGAACTGTTGAAGTGAAGGTCATCCATGGCAATTTGATATTTCATCAAGATCGTGCATAATCAACACACAAACCTTGTTCCATTCATCAATGCTAGCATCATAGAGTTTCTGTTTTGCATTTTCAAAGCTTGATACGCGCGATTCAACACCTGTGCTTCAAAGAAGGTCAGATTTCGAGTTTGATAATTCATGAAATTAATTGATGATTCTTGTAGATCTTGCTTAGTAGATAATTCTGCACTTTGAACCATTGGATTTGGTTGAGAAATGAAAGAGTTATGTGAATTAGAAGTTTTGTGCATGATTATGTTTTCTATCGAATCTCTTTAATTAGGATGAATTAGGTCAAGATAATTTGAGATTGTGAATGTACATTGAACAAGGATTCTAGTGATATATGGTTTGTGGATTTCTGTGAGAAATTGTTCATGAGCTAGGTTTTGGTGAAGAACATGTATGAACACTTGAAATTTTTCCAGAATTGGCTGTTTGATCTTCATTTCGCGTTTTGCCATGCTAATTGGTGTTAGTGGTACAGTAGCGCGCGCTACTTTTTGAACGTGGACCTGCTTCGATCCTTGCTGAGGACATTTCACATTTTTGCTTTAGCATTTATTTCCATATGCTTCACATACTTCACATGCTATTCATTTCACTTTTTTTTATTTTTTCCATTACTTCCAAAATTCATATCTCATGAAATAATTGTCCAAATTAACTGAATTTTTTTTCACCATGATCCTTGTAATCTCTAGTACTTTTTGGTGATTTTTGTGGAAATTGTGCACGTGTGGTTTTTAGAATGGCCTAGGGTTTGTTCACATGTATTCTTTCATGCACATTGCTTGGTATTTTGATCATGAAATGATGATGCTTAACTGGATGGAGCTGAAATTTTGTATGCATATTCTAGACACCTTAAGGAGCATTTTGATATGTGGTTTGTGATTTTTGAGTTTCTGGATTGTGAGATATGCTATGATCTTTAGAGGTGTGACAATTTGTGTCACACCATTTCATGTCCAACTTCTTGATTTTTGTTACCATGCCATATGAATTTTAATTGAGCTGAATTTTTGCATGATGATGCCTAGGGATGTTAGGTTCACATGTGAATTTTTGTGGAATTTTTGGATGTGTTTCCTATTTGATTGAGAATTTCCTTTCTGTTTGACCAATTGTGGACTTTTTGTGAGTCATGTTCTTAAATGTTTTGTGAAATTCTTGATATGTATTGGATGAACTTGAAATTTTGTGGAGTGATTATAGACACATTGAAGTTTGGCATGGTTTTGGTTTGGTTTATTTATCTTATGCCAATTCTGTTTTATGCTTGCTTGAAGTTGATGCATGATTTGGTGCCTTGTATGAGCTTGTTTGAACATACTTTGACTTGTGGATTTTAATTGACTTGCTTCCCTTTGTCCAAATGTCCTGAAATTTGGTTTGTAGATCATGTTATGAATGCTGTTTGATCATGAATTTTTTGGTGATTTATTGAAATGTTTGTGAGTTGATTTGAATTGGATCTTTCTGTTTGGTCCTATGAGGTTCTAAGTTGCATGCTTTGTACTCTTTGCCTCATGAAATGATAATGGTTGATGATATGAACATGAGACCACCTGGATTTGATTCTTATTTGATTGATCTTGATTTTGGATAAGTTTCATGTTCTGTTTTGACTTATTGATCCTATTTTGACCCTAGTCTTGTACTAGTGGTTTGTGTTCTCACATTTGAGCTTTGTTTCAGGTCAAAGAGCACAATTGCTTATACTTGATGATGTGCACTCAATTGGGATTGGTTTATTGCTTGTTTATGACTAACCTTGAGTTTGTTTTTTAGGCATTGAGATTTATGCTTAGGCCTTGTGGCTTGCACCTATGTGCATTGATGCTTGTTATCTGTTTGTGTTGTGTACTTGTAATTTTCTGTTTGACTTTTGTTTGTCTGGTATACTGATTATGTTGGATTGATTTCAGGTACCTTAGTTGCTATAGTTCATTTTGAACTTGCTTGTGCTGTTGCTTGGTTGTATAAACCAATTGAGGTAGAATTTCTTTTCTCCATGTAGTCTGGAAGACCTGGCCTGTTACTTGGCCAGGCACCTGTCTGAAGTCCTCCTTAAGAGGCAATGCCTGTGCTTGTTTATTTTTGTCCCCAAGCAGGAAAAGACCTTGATTAAGGCAATTGGCAGATACAAGAGATGTGCAATCCATCTCCTACTATTCTTGTTGAGTCATCCCTTTGCTCACACGACTGGTGTTGATGCATTGCGGATAGTAACCCAAGATCCTTGTACAGTTGTACAGTTGAGTCAGTGTCATAAGTGTAGAAGGGTTCCCACTTTCTGAACCCACACTTCTTTGTCTGAAGCTCTCCCTGGCCAGGGATAAGAGCTGTGAGGCACACCCCTCACTCCCATTTCATCTGGCTTCACCCTAACTCTCAATGTTAGGGTTAAGAGCTAACATCACCTGATACAGTTGGCTTGCTTTTGCAGCCTAACCCTTGTTTGAGCCACCTCTGTCTGTGTATAGTGTGTGCTAATTGTGAATATTTGCTTTGTTTTGATTGTGCTTGCATGTTGTGCTTTGCCTGTTTAGGATTAGCTTGCTGCCTGTGCAAGTTAGGATAGAAACCATAACTTAGGGATGATATGCATGATAACATCTAGGCTCGAGTCCAGCTCCCTAGTAGTGTGTCTCCCTTTGTATCTGGTTAGAATTTCTTTCCCTGTTAAGGGGAACTACGTTGCCCTGATCCTCATACCAGATGAGGTACGTAGGCAGGAGATCGTACGAGATCTCTCCGGGCACCCTTTTTCTTTTGTGTGTGTTTGCTTGACAGTTGCTAGGCTCGAATGCCTGACTCCTTAGTAACTTGTTGCTTGTTTCTTCTTGAGTGTGTTAGGAGATGGACATAAGCCCAGCGATTGGCAGTCCGTATCCTATTGTTGTGTGCTTGGAGTCCGGTATAAGTCCATCAAGTGGCATCTGGTTTCCAGTGTGGGTTTGTTTGGTTCGGAAGCTGATGTAAGTCCAGCGATTGGCGTTCGGGTTCCATGTTTACCTTTTTGTGCGTGTGTTTGTTTCGGCGTGCGTGAGCCGAACTACGACAGCTCTGATTCTCGTTCCAGACGAGATACGTAGGCATAGGATGCGATATCCTAGCGAGCCCTCTCCCTTCTTCCTCCACCTGTGTTGTCTTCAGTGTGTGTGTGTGTGATGTTTGTTTTAGCAACCTTTTCTTTCTTTTGAGCGTGGATCCCGTCGAGTACGACGGATGCGTAGGGGTGCTAATACCTTCCTTTCGCATAACCGACTCCCGATCCCATTCTCTTTGGTCGCGAGACCATGCTTTTCCCAGGTTTACTTCGAGCGTTTCCTTTCCCTCTTTTGGGATAAATAACGCACGGTGGCGGCTCTGTGTTGTTTTTGTTTTAGCCCGCCGGTTGTTTTTCGCGGATGCGACATGAGCGATACATGATTATATTGATGAATGTTTAGATTGTGCATAATTGATTGATAAATTACATGTTCGTGTAATACCTCAAAATTTGCCCCCCTCATTCATGCATTCATTTTTAGGTCATTTAACATTTCATATTGCATTTCATCATGTCAATCGGAATTAGATCCAAGAAGCTTGAATATCATCCAAGACACTTTGTGGGTCCTATCTGGGTGATCAGTCAACACAAGGGAATGGCTTGAGATACTTCCAACATGTTCAAATGGGGTCTATTCATCAGTCAAAACGTTAATCTTGAAGGAGCAAAAGTTTGTTCATGAGCTATCATGCTCGCTAGGCGAGCAGAATGGGTCGCCTAGCGAGTCCCAAGAAAAGTCACCAGAATCACCTACGCTCAGAGGAATTTCTTGAACTGTCATGCTCGCTAGGCGATGCCCACGCGTTTTGAAAATTAAAAATAAATAAATAATAATAATAATAATAATAAAAACAATAAAAAAACGAAAAAAAAACGAAAAAACGAAAAAGAAAATAAATAAATAAATAAATAAATAAAATATAACAGAAAAATCTTTGACTTGGACCTCTCTCATTTGAGCCCACAAAGCCACGAAAATCAGGTTATAAATTCTGAAATTTCAGTAAAGGAAAAAGAAAGAAAGAGAGGGAGAACTGGTGAAAGCTGAAAACACTCTGAAGTTTCCTTGGAACAAAACCCTAGAGAGATTCTAACTAATTCAGAGCAACCTCCAGAGACTGAAGGGAACTCATCTGCAAAGAACCAATTCCCTCTCATATAAACCCTAAGATTGTTCTGCGAACCCAACGGTGCAATTCAATTTCATTCGATCTCTCCAGTCAGGTTTGCCTTATTCCCATTACTTTATGCCTTTAATTTGAATACTCTGAATGTACGAGGTATTATGGGTGAATTTGGAAGAGTGGGTATCGTTAGGTTTTGCATGTGGGCACATGTTTTAGTATGTATGTCATGTCTTGATGTGTGGATCCTTGCCCCCTGACTTTGAATTTTGATACCCTTTTGATGCATGTGTTTGACAAGAGGTTTAGGCCTCCTACACTTGGTTGCTTTTTGTGAGCTCTTTTTGTGAATTTTAATGGCATGATTCATGTGGTTACATTTTGATTTGGGGGCAACTCTTGATTGCACCCCATCTTGTCAATCTAACCTGTTTGTTGAGTTTTTTGTGAGGGCTCACATGACTCCTGAAAGGATAGCTTGCTTGGCATTCCACTTTATTTGTGGGATACCATTTGGAGATTTATTCCGATTACCTGTATTGACTTGCTTTCTTTGATGGTGCCAGCTCGAGAGATCTCCGGGTTTCTTATTTCTTTAGCTGTTATTACTTCGGATCTTTATCCGTGTGGTAGACCTCTTGATCCCTTTATCTTTCCCGCATTTTACCGCTTTCTTAGCTGGAAGACCTCGATAGGAGGCAATGTTTTCTTTTGTTTTTTTACTTTTTTGCCCAAAGACCTCCAAGAAGAGGCATCAGTGCTAAAGACCGCCCTGAAGAGGCAATTGACGGATAAAAGGGATTAGTAATCAATCCCCCGTTATTTAGTGTGTCGTTCTTTATGCTCGCACTACGTGTTGATGCTTCAGAACAAAAGCCCAAGATCTTTTGTCCGGTCAGTCAGTGGAGAGAGTTCAACCTTTCTGAATCCCCACTTTTTGTCATGAGCTCACCCTGTCCAGGGTTAAGAGCTATGAGGTCTTATCCTCATTACCCTTTTGATCTGCTCACCCTGACGTTCAATGTCAGTGGTTAAGAGCCCATTTGATTACCTATTCCATGGCTTGTTTGTCGAGGTTGATATGACCCCTCTTGACTAAAGCCCTACCCATGTAGGTTTGAGCCCCCTTGGTGGCATTTTACTTTATGCATGTTTGTTTTGTATGGTGTGATCGTCTCCCCATAGGATTGCTAGGCTTCGTATAGTCTCTCGTTTGCATGTCAATTAAGGTAGCACTGTTCCTTCGTCTAGGACTTCCTTTTTTGCATGAGCATTCCTAAAACCCAAACAAACTCATTGATTTTTCTTCTCCTAAGAACACGTTAACTCCTTCTACTACAGGCGAGTAAGTCTCCAAAGGTCGAGCATCCGGTAGATTGCGTAGTAACGTTATTCATCTAAAAAACACAACCCTTAACCCGTAGTTAGCCGAACTACGGTTTGCTCTGATTCTCATTCCAGATGAGATACGTAGGCATAAGACGCGATGTCTTAGCGAGCACACTCCTCTTTAGCCCATAGGCAGCCGAGTTACGAAGACTCTGATTCTCATATCCAGATGAGATACGTATGCAGTGGATGCGATATCCGTGCGAGTCATTTTCTTTTGACCCCCTCTTTTAGCAAATAGTACATTAGATAAACCCACACCCTTTAGACAAGAACAACAAAAGTGGATCCCGTAGAGTACTACGGATGCGTAGGGGTGCTAATACCTTCCCTTCGCATAATCGACTCCCGAACCCAAGATTTGGTTGCGAGACCTTGTCTTTTCCTTTCCCTTTTCCAGGTTTACTTCGAGCGTTTCCTTTCCCTCCTTTGGGATAAATAACGCACGGTGGCGACTCTTCTGTCTTTTCTTTCTCGCCGGTTGTTTTTTTTTCGCATTCCCTTTTTTCAGGTTTCGACAGCTGGCGACTCTACTGGGGAGAATACGGTTTCCCTAAGTGAGTCCCTCCTAGCTTTTGTAGGTTGTTTGTTTATTGGGTGTTTATTCTTTTGTACAGTTATTTATTTTTCACCATTTACCTGCTTTATTGCATTGTGTATATATGACTGCTGTATCTGTTGGCTCTGCTGTTGGTTTGTTTGTTTGTTGGGATGGGGTGTTCTATGAGAGATAAGCCCATTACCCAGGCTTGAGTGTACACACAGGTTTTAGAGTGGATAATCATGAGGCTTGCGTGGCATGTTGCTACGTTAAGTCATTCATGAAGACCCACATCCAGACGAGGTTTCTTTTGGATATATTCTGTCCTATGGGTGTTCCATAACGACAGATGTTCCTCTAGAAATCGTCGACTCTGGTGACCATTTCCCGAGAACTCAGTCGAGGCCTCTCCTCCAAGACGCGTTTATGTTAGCTCTGGTGGGCGCATTCACGCTGATCAATCCGAGGACCCCGAGACTGGGAACTTGCTATTAGGATGTCCTGTTGAGGGGAGTCAATGGAAGTCTTTTATCCCGTAATAATGCCAAACCTTCAGTGGTAAACGTATTATTCTCGACTGAAGGGCCGAAGCTGATAAACTTCTGTTCTTAGAACCTACCAGTGAGGGGCGGGCTAAATTCAGGAAACCTTAACCTCCAACTAACCCGGTTTTCTGGAGCAGAGCTTTGATCTTGTATTATATTCTTTAGTGGGTTTCTCTTCAGACAGTGCAACCTGACAGATGTTCAAGCGGATCCAGCAATCCTGATTCCCATGTCACTGCACTCCATCACATCGTTTTGCATTCACATCATTGCATCACATCATTTTGCATTCATATCATTTAACACATGTTTATCTATTCCCAGGGGTTCATATCTTCTTCTTGATTCTAGTCGGGGTTTTCTTCTTACACTGTTTATCAAATGTGAGACTGGAATCAAGGGGGTAGAATATCCTTTGGAATTGATAAACATGTCATTGCATTTGCATACACATTAGCACGTCTTGCATAACAGGTACCGCCGCAGTGTTCTCAGTTGTTTGGTGTTCCACTATCAGGATAGCTGACTCAGGCATTCACTGGTACGGTACCCGCAGAAACCACCAGAGAGCAATGGAAAGCCTACAAGCAGAGCTCGCCGAGATGAAGATCCGCATGAACCAATTCATGGATGTGGTTCAAGGGGTGGCTCAGGGACAACAAGAGCTCAGGAAGATGATGCAGAGGAATCCCGCCACTACTCAACCAGAGACGTTGACTGATCCTCCAGCTGGAGAGGTTAACGGACCCAGTGGACCGGGGCCTACCCCGATCCTACATGTCACCTCCGGTCAACAACCCGTCCATGATGACCAGGAGGATCAGTTCCCCTTGCTTCAGGAAGACTTTGGAATGAGTCATGGTATGGACCCTATGTTTCGGAGACTGGAAGAGAGGTTGAAGGCAGTGGAAGGACAGAGTCCTCTGGGAGTAGACGTTGCTGACTTGGGATTGGTCCCAGGCGTGAGGGTGCCACCGAAATTCAAGGTCCCGATATTCGACAAATACAACGGCAACTCTTGCCCGAAGACCCATGTGTAAGCCTACTTCCGTAAAATGGTTGCATACTCTGATGATGAAAAGTTGCTTATGTACTTTTTCCAGGATAGCCTGGCTGGGGCATCCTTGGAATGGTATATGAGGCTGGACAGAGCCCACATACGCTGCTGGAGGGATTTAGTTGAGGCTTTCGTGAAGCAGTATCAGTATAATGCAGACATGGCTCCGGACAGAACTCAACTTCAGAATCTGTCTCTTAAAGGCAATGAGTGCTTCGGGGAATACGCTCAACGCTAGAGGGAGACAGCTTCCCGTGTTCAACCTCCTATGTTGGAGAAGGAAATGGCTAACATGTTCATGAACACTCTGCCCGGACCTTATTTGGAGCGTCTGGTGGGTTGCAATGCCTCCAACTTTACTGATGTAGTCTCTACCGGAGAGAGGGTGGAGAATTACCTGAAGACATACAAGACCAGAGTGGAGGTGGATCTTCATCAGGGGTGAAGAAGCCGTTCATTCAGGGACAGAAGAGGAGAGAAGGGGATGCAAGTGCCATATCTTCTTATCAGAACAGGGATAACCGGAGGAATAACTTTCAGAACTATCATCAGCAACTGTATGTTGCGGCTGTGACCATTCCAGCTGCAGCACCACTACAACAACAACGACCCCAGCGTCAACCAGCTCAGTACCAACAACATCAACAGGGTAACAGACCCGCCTATCAACAGAGGCAAAGGACGATGGACCGGCGTTTCGACACCCTTCCAATGTCGTACGCTCAGCTACTTTCTAGTCTTGAACAACTACAACTTGTGCAGTTACGCACTCTGGCTCCTCCTGTTGGTAGGCCTCTAGTGGGATACGACACCAACGCTAGGTGCAGCTTCCACTCTGGGGCACCTGGCCACAATATTGAGAACTGCAAAGCTTTTAAGCATGTAGTTCAGGACCTCATAGATTCAAAGGGCATCGACCTTGCACCGGCTCCGAATGTCGTCAACAATCCCATGCCCCAGCATGGTGGTGCAAATGTTAATATGATGGAAGGGGAAGCCAGATCCGTCAAAGATACGTTAAAGCTGAAGACTCCGTTGTCGGATATCAAGGGATACTTGTTGAAGGCCGATGTTTTCCCCGGTTGTGGGAAGGGTTGTTTGGATTGTGCTATTCAGAGTGGAGGTTGTTTGAAGCTACAACAGGGTATCCAGGTCTTGCTCGACAAAGGTATCCTCCAGGTTGAAGATTTGTCTGTCCAAGGGGTTGAGGGAGAAGTGTTTGAAGATGCTACTGATGAATTCACAGATGTTGTTCCTACTGATTCTGTAATCCATGATGGTGTATTTACTTTTTCCAATGTGGTTGATTCTGATGTAATTGAACTTGATTCCGATGTTTCGGATGCTTGCATTTCAATGAATGAGATTTTAGAATATGACTATGACGTTGCTACTATCACTATTTTCTACCCAACTAATCAGACCAATGTACCAGAAGCGCAGCCAGTGCCACCAGCGCGACCATCCACTATGACCATCACGACCCCTGGTCCTTTACCTTTCACCAGCGAAAGAGCCATTCCTTGGCATTATGGGGGGAGTGTGTACACGCACGATCATGGGGAAAAACGACCACTAAAGGTAGAAGAGGGTCAGAAGACTGAACTTGAAGTTGAAGGCCCCGCAGTGGACAATGTTGGTGGAATCGGGCGATTCACCAGGAGTGGTAGACTGTTCTCACCACCCGTTACCCAAACTGATAGTGCTGATGCTGCGGCGAAAGCCAAAAGCAAGCAAGTCGTGAATGAGGGTGCCTCTACATCCCAGACTGGTTCTGAGCCCACTTTCGCGAAGGATGTGGACGAGCTCTTGAGGATCATAAAGAAAAGTGACTACAAGGTAGTCGATCAGTTGATTCAGACTCCGTCCAAGATATCCATTCTCTCACTCCTATTATGTTCGGAGGCGCACAGGGAGGCACTACTGAAGGTCCTAAATGCTGCATAAGTGCCTCAGGAAATCTCAGTGAACCAACTAGAAGGGATCGTTACAAATGCTCATGCAAGCAACGAGTTGGGTTTTACTGATTCTGACTTAACACCAGCTGGACGCAACCATAAAAAGGCTTTGCACATCTCGATAGAATGCAAAGACACCGTGTTATCTCATGTTCTGGTGGACACAGGTTCCTCTCTCAATGTGCTACCCAAGAGACCCCTGTCAAGGTTAGAAGTAGAGGGTTTGGTCCTGAAGCCTTCAGATCTTATGGTGAGAGCCTTTGATGGTTCTAAGAGGTCGGTGTTCGGAGAGGTAGAATTGCCAATTCTGATTGGATCACAAACCTTCAACACCGTCTTCTATGTGATGGATATCAGTCCTTCCTATAGTTGCCTGCTGGGTCGTCCTTGGATCCACAACGCTGGGGTAGTCTCTTCAACTTTACATCAGAAGATTAAATTCCCAGTCAATGGAAGGATTATCACCGTCTGTGGTGAGGAGGATATTCTAGTCAGTAACCTGTCTAGATTCAAGTATGTAGAGGTAGAAGGTGAATTTCATGAGACCCTATGCCAGGCCTTTGAGGCAGTTCAGATCAAGGACGCAACTCTGGTGGAAGAGGGTAAAGCGGGTGCCTCTATCTCATCCTTCAAGCAGGCACAGGCCTTGGTAGATTCGGGCGTTGCCCCCGGCTGGGGACGTCTGTTGGAGTTACCAATGAAAGAAGACAAGTTCGGGATTGGGTATCAGTCGGCTCTGACTTCTACAACTTCAACACTTCAGACTCGTCAGGGGCCGATTACTTTCTCCAGCGCTGGCGTCATCCAATATGGCCAGGTCTCTACGGTCAACGATGAAGATGGGGATAGTGATTGCGACATCGATAACTGGGTGCATCCGAGGATCCCGGGTGAAGTCATCAACAATTGGTCTTCCGAGGAGATTGTCCAGGTCACTTTTCTGGAGGAGTAATTTTCTTTGTTTGTTCATGCATATCCAAGTCTTACGTTCCGCCCAAGGCGTAATGAATCATTGTAGGGCTCATCTATGTGGATACTTGCATTTTTTATCATCAATCAAGGATGTCTTTTTGCATTCAAATATTTCGTTCACTGTTTTTCCATTTTTGCAGTTTTTAAAAATCAAAAAAATATATTTGGCAATGTTTTGTTTAGTTTTCATTCCTTGTTCACACTCATAAGCACATACCATCACTCATGCAGATGCACATCACCGGATCCTATTGATAACGGTTCTGCTATGACTCGCTTCGACTTTGAAAATCTAATCTTTCAAGCTGAAGAAGAGGGTGATGAAGACTGTGAACTCCCTGAAGAACTTACCAGGTTATTAAAATAGGAGGAAAGGGTCATTCAACCGCATCAAGAGTCTGTTGAAGTGATTAATCTCGGCACCGAGGACGCCAAGAGAGAAATCAAGATAGGGGTTGCTTTGGAAGATAATGTGAAGAAAGGGCTGATTGAATTGCTGCAAGAATATGTTGACATCTTCGCTTGGTCTTATCAGGACATGCCAGGGCTTGACACAAATATTGTGGTACACCGTTTGCCTTTCAAAGAAGGTTGTCCTCCGGTCAAGCAGAAGCTCAGAAGAACAAGACCAGAGATGGCTGTCAAGATAAAGGAAGAAGTGCAAAAACAGTTGGATGCAAGGTTTCTAGCGGTTACAAATTATCCGCCATGGGTTGCAAATATCGTTCCAGTACCTAAGAAGGATGGAAAGGTACGGATGTGTGTTGACTACCGGGATCTGAACAGAGCTAGTCCTAAAGATGATTTCCCATTACCTCACATCGACGTTTTGGTGGATAACACGGCTCAGTTCTCGGTATTCTCCTTCATGGATGGCTTTTCTGGCTATAATCAAATTAAGATGGCACCAGAAGACATGGAGAAGACAACATTCATAACCCCATGGGGAACCTTCTGCTACAAGGTGATGCCGTTTGGTCTGAAAAATGCCGGAGCAACATATCAACGAGCGATGATGACTTTTTTCCATGATATGATTCATCATAAAATCGAGGTTTATGTTGACGATATGATTGCCAAATCTCAGACAGAAGAAGAACATTTTGTGAATCTGCAGAAACTGTTTGAGCGTTTGAGGAAATTCAAGTTGAGGCTTAATCCGAACAAGTGTACTTTCGGGGTGAGATCTGGAAAACTGTTGAGTTTTGTTGTTAGTGAAAAAGGGATTGAGGTAGATTCGACCAAAGTGAAAGCGATACAAGAAATGCTTGAGCCAAGAACAGAGAAACAAGTCTGTGGTTTCTTAGGGAGGTTGAACTACATTGCAAGGTTCATCTCTCACCTAAAAGCCACGTGTGAGCCGATATTCAAGTTGTTGAGAAAAGATCAGGCTATCAAGTGGAATGACGATTGCCAAAGGGCTTTCGAGAAGATAAAAGAGTATTTGCAGAATCCTCATATCCTTATGCCTCCGGTCCCAGGGAGACCGCTGATTATGTATTTGACAGTACTAGACAATTCCATGGGTTGTGTTCTCGGTTAACACGACGAGACAGGTAGGAAAGAGCATGCCATCTACTACCTGAGTAAGAAATTCACAGATTGCGAGTCGAGATACTCGATGCTTGAAAAGACATGTTGTGCACTTGCATGTGCTGCTAAGCGTTTGAGACAATACATGCTGTCTCACACAACCTTACTGATCTCCAAGATGGATCCAGTCAAATACATATTCGAGAAGCCAGCTCTCACCGGAAGGGTTGCTCGTTGGCAAATGGTATTGACAGAGTACGATATCCAGTATACATCCCAGAAAGCCATCAAAGGGAGTATTCTGTCAGACTATCTTGCTTAGCAGCCGATTGATGATTATGAGCCGATGAAGTTTGATTTTCCAGATGAAGACATCATGTTCCTCAAGATGAAAGATTGTGAAGAGCCAGTTGTTGAGGAGGGACCTGATCCAGACGAAAAGTGGACTTTGTTGTTTGATGGGGATGTCAATGCCAGAGGAAGTGGAATTGGCGCTGTCATTACTACTCCGAAAGGTGCCCACATGCCTTTCACCGCTCGTCTGACTTTTGAGTGCACAAATAATGAAGCTGAGTATGAAGCCTGTATCTTGGGTATTGAGCAAGCCATTGATTTGAGAATCAAGACTGTGGACATCTTTGGAGATTCAGCTCTAGTGATCAATCAAGTGAATGGTGATTGGAACACCCTCCAACCCAATCTGGTCCCTTACAGAGATTACACGAGAAGACTATTGACTTTCTTCGCAACAGTAAAGCTGTATCACATACCTCGTGATGAGAACCAAATGGCAGATGCTCTCGCCACTCTATCCTCTACGATCAATGTGATTCGGTGGAACCATGCTCCCAGGATCGATGTGATGTGCCTCGACAGGGCCGCGTATATGTTTGCTGCTGAACTGGTAGTTGACGACAAGCCCTGGTATCACGACATCAAGCGCTTTCTGAAGAATCAAGAGTACCCTGCAGGGGCATCCGACAATGATAGAAAGACTTTGAGAAGATTGGCAGGCCGTTTCTTCTTGAACAAAGACGATGTGCTGTATAAGAGGAACTTCGACATGGTTTTGCTCAGATGCGTGGATAGACACGAAGCAGACATGTTAATGCAGGAAGTTCATGAAGGCTCCTTCGGTACTCATGCCGACGGACATGCAATGGCTAAGAAATTGTTGAGAGCGGGATATTACTGGATGACCATGGAATCTGATTGTTTTAAATATGCTCGGAAGTGTCATAAATGCCAGATTTATGCTGATAAGGTACATGTGTCGCCAAATCCTTTGAATGTGATGTCTTCACCGTGGCCTTTTGCTATGTGGGGCATCGATATGATTGGAAAGATTGAGTCGACCGCCTCTAATGGGCATCACTTCATCCTTGTTGCCATCGACTATTTCACCAAGTGGGTCGAAGCAGCGTCATTTGCGAAGGTCACCAGACATGTGGTTGCCCGATTCATCAAGAAAGAAATCATTTGTCGCTATGGGATTCCCAAAAGAATCATTACTGATAATGGTTCTAATATCAATAACAAAATGATGAAGGAGTTGTGCCAGAACTTCAACATTCAGCATCACAATTCTTCCCCTTACCGCCCTAAGATGAACGGTGTTGTTGAGGCGGCAAATAAGAACATAAAGAAGATTGTGCAGAAGATGGTCGTTACGTACAGAGATTGGCATGAGATGCTACCCTTCGCCTTGCATGGGTACCATACTTCAGTACGTATATCGACCGGGGCAACCCCTTACTCCCTTGTGTATGGTATGGAAGCAGTCCTACCTGCTGAAGTGGAGATTCCTTCTCTAAGAGTCCTGTTGGATGTCAAGTTAGACGAAGCTGAATAGATTCGGACAAGGTTCAATGAGTTGAGTCTTATCGAAGAGAAGCGAATGGCAGCCATTTGTCATGGGCAGTTGTATCAGAGTCGGATGAAGAGAGCCTTTGATCAGAAAGTGCGTCCTCGATGCTTCCAGGTCGGAGATTTGGTGTTGAAAAGGATCCTTCCTCCTCAGACAGATCACAGGGGCAAGTGGACTCCTAACTATGATGGACCCTATATTGTCACCAAGGTTTTTGATGGTGGGGCCTTAATGCTTGCAACTATGGATGGTGAAAACTTCACTTCCCCTGTGAACTCAGACGCAGTTAAAAAATACTTCGCATAAAATAGACCTGCTGGACAGTAAAAAGAACAGTCTAGGCAAAAATGGGCATCCCGACGAACCAAGAAAATGAAAAGGTTCGGGCAAAAATTACGGATTAAAAATGAAAAGATCGTACACCCGGTAAGTTGAAAACCTGAAAAGGCAACTTAGGCAAAAATGGGTATCCCAGTGGATTGAAAACCCGAAAAGGGCGATCCAGGCAAAAGTTAGGGATTGAACGAATGACTGCGTTCTGAGTAGTTCTGAATCTCATCTCGTGTCAATGACTGGAAAATTTTGAAGGATAGGAAACAATCCAATCACTCTTTTCAGAAAGCTGATCATCTGGAGGATCTTGAAGACGAGCAAGTCATAGCAGAATTGGAACCCAATAGAAATCCATTTCACATTGCCATTAGATTAATTTCTGTTTTTATCTTTTGTGCGATTACCTCTTTCCAGGGATTGCTTCCTGATGTAAATGCCTATTCAGAGGCCATTCAATCAATAAAATCATGTTATTCAGTATATCTCTGTTTTCATTTTCATTTTACTGTTTTGTTTGTAAAAATGACAACCTAATTTTTGATAAACATTGCATCATGAAACATAAGAGCTTTACAGGTACATGCTTAATAAACATTTAAAATTGCTGTAAATGTTAAGTGCTTTAGATCGTCCATTCAGAACAGGTACCCTCGGGGCATTTCCTTAAGGTTCCCAGCCGATGATCGCGAATGTTTTCCCCCAACAGTCGAAGTTGGTATCTTATCCCTGCAGAGCTGATCAGAGCATTGGATTCCTCGATCCCCAGCAGGCTCTCACTACTGTACCTCCCCCAAGCGGTTGTTTCAGAATATACACTCCCCAGTAGAGTTGACAGTGTCAGACTATATATCCCCAGCGGAGTTGACAGTGCCAGACTGTATCTTCCCAGCAGAAGCGGCTGCTCCTCAGGGTTCGATGCCGGATCGATGATCTCGTCGGCAGATCCATGGTCTCTTTCCTTGAAGCAGAATCTCAGTACCGTATCGGTGTTTGCTTCCCCTGCTATGTCGTCTCTCTCGCAGATTATGGTTGCCAGAACCAATATTGCTTTCCCCAACAGCAGGTTTTCAGTGCCGTTCTCTCCCCAGTCAGAGTCTCGGTATTTCGTCATTGCTAGAACACCGTGTGGCGGGTCATTTCCCCACAGATTTCTTTGCGTTGTGCATCTCAGTTGAAAAGTATATCTTCGGCAAATATTTTTATATCGTATCCACAGAGATTGGTTGATATTACCGCCGTTCTATAATCCGATTTGTTATAAGTTTAGAAAGTTACAAAGTTGTTTTGGTTGGAAAATTATCTTGTGAGTAAATGTCACTAAAAACAATAAAATGGTTTTAATCAAATATAAAAGCTTGGCAAGATTGGAGTTCACTATTTCAAATGCTTATGATTCCTTATGATAACTATATAGATTTAAGATTATTGATGATGTTCAAGTATCCTCTCAAAGTCATTTATGTCTAAATGATATTGTGATAATCACTATATTGATCCTTAGACGATCTCTCCACCTAACTATCAATATAGAAATCTTTAATGTTTAATACCAAAGAAGAGTAATAAATAAATCTATCTCTACAACTTATTCACTACTTGAAAATCTGTTTTATGTCAAGACTCAAATAATCTCTTTCAACAACTACTCAAATCTGGTTTTCAACTTAGGGCAAAAACAGTATTCAATACATCAACAATCTTTATCATATATAAAAGTCAAATGGAATACATAAACAAATGATAATAGCTACTACCTCCAATCTTGACAAAAGGAGTTTAGCTCCTCATCATCATTGTTACAAAGCAGAATGTTAATGAAAGAAAACTCTGTTTTCTCTCTTACAAAATATCTCAATGTATCAATGTGTGAATAATAATGAATCTTGAATAATGTGTTCTCCTCTCCTAAAAGAGTTGACATTTTCTTAATTGATCATTTTCATCCAAAGCAGAAAAGCTATTCCAAGGCAGACACCAAAGTGGCAAAACCAGCTGGCCTTGAAAACAACACTTTTGACCCAAAATCAGCTTGCTGGATTCGCAGGGTTCGCTGGACGAACTTTGTTCGCGGCGCGAACTGACTCTTTTCATTCAGTTCGCTGGGCGAACTGAAGCTACCTCAGCTTCTTTGCTTTGCAAACTTCATGTAATTATTCTTCCAAGTGTTAATCTTCAAGAATAGGCCTCCAAATTGCATTCAATACTTCTTCCAAATTATGGTGTTGCATTTCAAAAGCTCTCTTATCCAAAAATTCTACAAAACTAACAATTATGTGAAATAACTATTCAAAACAACATAATTTAAACCTAATTGCATTTATACAAAATAGTGAGAATAAAAGTGTGTAATTACATCAAAAATTGGTAAAAGGGACCAATAAAATTATATAAAAAGTAGTACTAATTGGTCCCTAACAACTCTCCCCAACTTAGCATTTTGTTTGTCCCTAAACAAAAGTTTCCACTAACACAACCAAAGCAATGACACAAAAGATTGAAACAAGGATTAACCAAGGACATTCAAATGGTTCAAAAGTGTTTGGCAATTTCTCAATCCACCTATCTCAATTCTAGACAAAACATGAATAAGAGAAATGGTTGAGTGCAAAAATCATTCCACGGAATTCAAAGCCATATATGTCAAAATTGAATCAAACTTACACACACATCATAATAATGATGAATAACATGAAGGGTTACTTTCACTCATCCAAGCAATTAAATCAACAACAACTCAAATAATGCGGTTATCACAACAAATACCAAATCATGTGAAAAATGAGAATCAAATGGTCTTTCAAAGGTTGTAATGTGGCTTAGGTTACAAGAAAGAATATGATTAAGAGAATTCAACAAAGTTGCCTATCCTAAGGGAGCAATCCCAAACATTCAACTCTACACGATTTCCCTTTCTTTGATCCCTATCTTTTTCTTTTTCTTTTTCTTTTCAAATTCACACAACCATGAGCATTTTCTTTGCTTTTTTTCTTTCTTTTCTTTTTTCTTTGCTCTATGGTTTCAAGGGTGATTTCTTTTTCTGGTTTCTTTTCATATTTTTACCCTTTCATAAAAACTCATTTTTCCAAGTTTCTAATCAACTTTTCACTTTACTCTCCCCAACTTTGAATTCCAAAACCAAATTTATTCAATAATGCTTCCTACTTAGACATAAGCAAAAGGCAAAATTTGCAACAACTCGGTTTGAGGTTTCAATTGATACGAAAGAAATTAGGATTCATTTATTCCAAAATCTTCAATTGATTTTACAATGATCAATCAAATGAATCCTAAAATAAGCTCAAAGGGGTTTAACTAAGGATTACTCCTCACAAGGTTAGTTGATTCAAACTTTTTGGTCAAGTGGTTTCTCTCAACAAACAATGCCTCTATCATTTTCAAAAAATTTACACAAAAATAGATTGATGCATGATTTAGCATGATAAGAATGAGTTGAAATAATGCTCGGTTTCCCGCTTTTTAGTGTACAATGGAAAGCTTCCTCACAATTGGTTAAGTCCTATATTGATTCAAAAATGACATAAATTTCAATGAGTTTATGATATGGAATTTGCACACACCATCAAACTACTCATGTTAAGTCTAGAAAGCGATAAAGTGTACCTTGAAATGTCGACACTAATTCTTATCATCACCACTCGAAGTGTCTTATGCTTCTTTGCGAACATTTCTTGGTTGCTTTAAGCTTGACTTAAGAGTAAGAACAATTAAACAAAAAATGTTGGTAAACCAATTCGATTGTAACACACTTAAATCTCAAAAAGTATTCATGCAATTATTAAGACAAACTCTAAAATTCAACAAACTCCTCAATCTTCCTTCATCTCATCGCCATGGGTCGCACCACCTCCTGCACCCCCCCAAAAAAACTAGTCTGCCCTCAGGCCACTTAGCATAATCAACATAATCCTCCTAGGAAGGGAATTGAGAGGAATAGTTTTGAAATTTGGAGGTTTGGAAGTGGGGCAGCGAGGTTGTTGAAAGAACTCTTAAGTTTGTGAAAATAGGAAAAAAATGACATAAAACAGAAGTTAAATGGTTCTGCCCTGCTCAGTTCGCTGGGCGAACTGAAGGATTTTTTTCTTCTTTTTTTATGAATATTCAGTTCGCTGGGCGAACTGAAGGAAATTTAAAAAAAAATTGTTGGCAGTGGACAGAACTTAAGTGGTTCTGCCACGCACAGTTCGCTGGGCGAACTTTGTTCGCGGCGCAAACTGAAGCTTTCCATTCAGTTCGCTGGGCGAACAGCAAAAAACAGAACCCAATTTTTCAAAATTTAACACAGCAGAAAATCAATAAAACAGAATTGAGAAAATGTAAAATTCAGACTTACAACGTTGGGTTGCCTCCCAACAGGCGCTTTGTTTAACGTCGTTTCGAGCTCGACGGTTCAACGGTCTTCACGATCCGGCTTTGTTGAGCAACTTCCTCAAGGGCTTTGTTGTCTTTAAGAGGTTCTTGATGAACCTTCGATAAAATATGATACCACCCGTTTTTGGAACTACTCGCACAACACTCACCCATTCACCATCGGAGATAGAACAAATCATCCCGGCCTCTACTAGTTTGACAACTTCCTTCTTTTTCAGCACTCGCCTCAATTGATTCTCCTCTTTTATGGACAATGTATTACTAACGACCACCGGTTTAGTACAGTCATCACCAAGGAACAAATACTTCAAATTTGGCTCTAGTTTTGGCTCTTCCACTTCCTTTGTCATATCCAAGCCTTCGTTTGTCTCTTCATGATAAACAAGTTCTCCACGAGATTCTAGTTCATGCAACATTGCTTTCATCTCCTTTCCTTCATTTTTGGTCGAAACTTTGTAGACTCTGATAAGAGATTTCTCTGATGGATTAGAAAGATGAACCTGGTCTGCGATCTCAACTAGTCCCTCCTTGGTGGCATCGATTCGGAAGGAGTCATGCTTAGCATTAGGATGCTTTTTGGCTTCAAAAAGATTGAAGGCTACCTCTTCATCTTGCACCCTCACTTTCATTAGTCCATCATCAATATCAATCATCATTCGGGCCGTTTTCATAAATGGTCTTCCAAGAATTATAGGAACCTCACGATCCTCATCCATGTCTACTATCACAAAATCTACCGGGAACAAGAATTTGTCCACCTTCACTAACATGTCTTGAGCAACTCCATATGGTGCAGTAGTAGACTTATCAGCTAGTTGTAAAGTCATCCTCGTAGATTTGATCTCAACATTTCCCAATCTTTTAACAATGGATAGGGGAATTAAATTGATGCTAGATCCCAAGTCAATCAAGCCATTACCCATGTAGGTGTCTCCAATGGTTACCGGTAGAACGACTCGGCCCGGATCAGATTCCTTTCTTAGGAGAGTCTTTTGAATGATGGCACTACAACGTGCATCGAGCAAGATTGTCTCGTCTTCCACATGTCTTATTTTCTTTGTGAGAATATCCTTCATGAACTTTGCATACCGCGACATTTGCTCTAATGCATCGGCAAATGGAATATTAATTTGAAGTTGTTTGAATATGTCCATAAACCTTGCATAGTGTCTAGCATTATCCTTCTTTGATGGTGCGTGCGGATATGGTAAATGTTGAACTGGAATGACCTTCACTCCTTTGTCTCCTTTTTTCTTCTTTCTTGGTTCGATTTCCTTATTCATTTCCGCTTCACACTGTTGTTCCTCCATCAATTGCTGGTTCTGCTGTTTTCGCGGCGCGAAGGGAGATCGCGGTGCGAACTGAGCAGTTTCTGCCACTTTCTCCTTTCCACAAGCCACATCCTCATTTTCCAGCACAACATCCATATCATTCTCAACTGTAATTTTCTCACTTTTTTTACTTGTCAACTCTCTACCGCTTCTAGTAAAAATTACTTTACAATGCTCCTTTGGATTAGTTTGAGTGTTAGCGGAGAAAGAAGCTCCTGCAGTTTGTTCCGAAAGTTGTTTCACAAGTTGACCTATTTGATTTTCCAAATTCTTGATTGCTGCCTCGTTGCTCTTCTGATTTGCCATGGAGGCTTGCATGAATTGTTTGAGAGTGTCCTCTAGCTTGGAACTTCCTCCTTGCGACTGCTGTCCTTGAGAATTTGGATGTTGATAAGGACTTTGCTGCTGAAAATTTTGATTGTTGAACCTTGATGGTTGATGGCCTTGATTGTTTCTTGGTTGGTAGCCTTGATTGTTAGGAGGTTGTCTTTGATAGCCCTGATTTTGATTGTTCATATAACTCACTTCTTCTAGTGGAGGACAAAACCTAGTAGGGTGATCCCCTTGACATAATTCGCAACACGCTACTTGATGCCGAACTTGAGACCCTTGAATCTCTTTCATTTGCTGTGGAAGCTTGGCCATTTGTTGAGTGAGCAACTCCACTTGTTGAGAGAGTAGCTTGTTTTGAGCAAGAATGGCGTCATTGGTATTCAACTCGAGAACTCCCGATTTACGTTGTGAAGGGCTACGATCATGTTGACTTTGGTGATCATTGAGTGCCATCCGTTCAATAATGACTTTAGCTTCTTCCACATTCTTTAACATAAGCGAGCCACCCGCGGTAGCATCCAGAAGTGTCTTGTGAGTTGATTGGAGCCCGTTTAGAAAAATATGGATTTGAGTGAGCTCATCAAAACCATGACCCTTGCATTTTCTCAACATTGACTTGAATCTTTCCCAAGCTTCATTTAGAGACTCGTTGTTTCCTTGAGTGAATACCGCAATAGCCGTTTTGGCTTCCATGAATCGGGATTGAGGGAAATATCTTTCTAAGAACTTTTCTTCTAACAAATTCCAATCCGTCATCACTCTCGATGCTTGATCAAGGTACCACTCTTTTGCCTTTCCCACTAAGGAGTGTGGGAACATCCTTTTGAATAATGCATCTTCACCCGTTTCATCAATTCCCGTAGAACCCGCAATCTTATAGAATTTGATGAGATGGGTATACGGATCTTCATGGTCCATTCCGGGGAATGGATTTGCATAGAGAAGTTGGAGGATTCCGGTCTTCATCTCCGTATTTCTTCCTCCACGGGAAAACTGAGCATTTCTTCTTGGACTATTAGCGGACATTTCGGTACGATTGTCATCCGCCATGTTTCCTTCACAAGCCTCTACAACCACTTCTTCGATTTGAACAAGTGCGAAAGTAGATGCTTCTTCTCTCCGGTTCCTTTCTTCGGCTAGTTTCCTTCTTCTTCGTGTTTTGCTATTGAGCTTCCGAAGTGTTCTTTCAATTTCGGGATCGAATTGAAATTGCTCCTCGGTAGCTTTTCCTCGCATGCACTAGAATCTACAAAACTAACAAACCAAGTGAAACAAAAGAGGGATAGTAATAAAAGTAACAAAACTTAAAACAATGGATTATTGCAATGCTTGTAATATCGAACACCAATCCCCGGCAACGACGCCAATTTGTTGAAAAGTATATCTTCGGCAAATATTTTTATATCGTATCCACAGAGATTGGTTGATATTACCGCCGTTCTATAATCCGATTTGTTATAAGTTTAGAAAGTAACAAAGTTGTTTTGGTTAGAAAATTATGTTGTGAGTAAATGTCACTAAAAACAGTAAAATGGTTTTAATCAAATGTAAAAGCTTGGCAAGATTGGAGTTCACTATTTCAAATGCTTATGATTCCTTATGATAACTATATAGATTTAAGATTATTGATGATGTTCAAGTATCCTATCGAAGTCATTTATGTCTAAATGATATTGTGATAATCACTATATTGATCCTTAGACGGTCTCTCCACCTAACTATCAATATAGCAATCTTTAATGTTTAATACCAAAGAAGAGTAATGAATAAATCTATCTCTACAACTTATTCACTACTTGAAAATCTGTTTTATGTCAAGACTCAAATAATCTCTTTCAACAACTACTCAAATTTGGTTTTCAACTTAGGGCAAAAACAGTATTCAATACATCAACAATCTTTATCATATATAAAAGTCAAATGGAATACATAAACAAATGAGAATAGCTACTACCTCCAATCTTGACAAAAGGAGTTTAGCTCCTCATCATCATTGTTACAAAGCAGAATGTTAATGGAAGAAAACTCTGTTTTTCTCTCTTACAAAATATCTCAATGTATCAATGTGTGAATAATAATGAATCTTGAATAATGTGTTCTCCTCTCCTAAAAGAATTGACATTTCCTTAATTGATCATTTTCATCCAAAGCAGAAAAGCTATTCCAAGGAAGACACCAAAGTGGCAAAACCAGCTGGCCTTGAAAACAACACTTTTGACCCAAAATCAGCTTGCTGGATTCGCAGGGTTTGCTGGGCGAACTTTGTTCGCGGCGCGAACTGACTCTTTTCATTCAGTTCGTTGGGCGAACTATGTTCGTTGGGCGAACTATGTTCGTTGGGCGAACTATGTTCGTTGGGCGAATTGAAGCTACCTCAGTTTCCTTGCTTTGCAAACTTCATGTAATTGTTCTTCCAAGTGTTAATCTTCAAGAATAGGCCTCCAAATTTCATTCAATACTTCTTCCAAATTATGGTGTTGCATTCCAAAAGCTCTCTTATCCAAAAATTCTACAAAACTAACAATTATGTGAAATAACTATTCAAAACAACATAATTTAAACCTAATTGCATTTATACAAAATAGTGAGAATAAAAGTGTGTAATTACATCAAAAATTGGTAAAAGGGACCAATAAAATTATATAAAAAGTAGTATTAATTGGTCCCTAACAATCTCCAACAGCCTTTCCAGGATCCAGAAGATGGTGATCATTTCCCCAGCAGATTCCCTTGCCTCGGCTTGGCATTCTACCCAGCATTTCGCATCCCTGCATGTAGAATCATATTGCATTGCATCCTCCCAAATCGCGTAGCATTTCCATTTTCATGGAGCATTACGCCATTGAAAAATTCAAACATACGCATGTAAGCATAAAACATTCTCGGTATCCCAAGTGATAAGCCATAAGTTGTTTCCGGTACTCAGACTGAAGATTGTTCATGACTTACCTTTATTATCCCTAGCAAGTGTCATTGGCCCATGCGCCACCTCTATTATCTTTCCCTATTTCTGCCGATGCTGACAGGCATGAAGTTTTTCCGGTATTCAGACCGAAGTGACATTCAGGCCAATTTTCCGATGTTCAGATCGAAGAAGTTTCCGACATTCAGGTCGATGCAACTTGTGGCATTCAGGCCAGTTTTCGGTATTCAGACCGAAATGGCATTCAGGCCAGTTTCCGGTATTCAGACCGAAGTGGCGTTCAGGCTAGTTTTCCGATGTTCAGATCGAAGAAGTTTCCGACATTCAGGTCGATGCAACTTGTGGCATTCAGGCCAGTTTCCGGTATTCAGACCGAAGTGGCATTCAGGCCAGTTTCCAGTATTCAGATCGAAGTGGCGTTCAGGCCAGTTTTCCGATGTTCAGATCGAAGAAGTTTCCGACATTCAGGTCGACGCAACTTGTGGCATTCAGGCCAGCCTCTCAGTGTTCAGACCGATATTAATAATCTCATATCTTCCGATGTTCAGATCGAAGTCATTTCCAGTATTCAGACTGATGAGCGGCATTCAGGCCATGGTTATTTCTGTGTTACCATTTATTTTGGTATCCAGGTTAACATTCTTTTTCGGTATTCAGACTGACTCTCACCGTACCAGACGAATTCTTCTTTCAAGACCACCTCTTTGCCGATTCTGACAGGCATTATTACTTCACTTCACTTCAGTGCAAATTTTCGGGCTTTTATTGTATTCAATCCCTTGATACCTCGAAAGTGCGAAAGCCGATGCTATCTTCTTTTCAGGTCTCCAGTTGATTGAATAGGGGCAGCTGTAATACCTTAAAATTTGCCCCCCTCATTCATGCATTCATTTTTAGGTCATTTAACATTTCATATTGCATTTCATCATGTCAATCGGAATTAGATCCAAGAAGCTTGAATATCATCCAAGACACTTTGTGGGTCCTATCTGGGTGATCAGTCAACACAAGGAAATGGCTTGAGATACTTCCAACATGTTCAAATGGGGTCTATTCATCAGTCAAAACGTTAATCTTGAAGGAGCAAAAGTTTGTTCATGAGCTGCCATGCTCGCTAGGTGTCGCAACCTAAAAAATACAGTTCGGAAAAAAAACAACCGGCGAAAGAAAAAGACAGAAGAGTCGCCACCGTGCGTTATTCATCCCAAAGGAGGGAAAGGAAACGCTCGAAGTAAACCTGAAAAAGGAAAGGACAAGACGGGGTCTCGCAACCAAATCTTGGGTTCGGGAGTCGGTTATGCGAAGGGAAGGTATTAGCACCCCTACGCATCCGTAGTACTCTACGGGATCCACTTTTGTAGTTCTTGTCTAAAGGGTGTGGGTTTATCTTGTGCTGTTTACCAAAAAAAAGGGTTAAATGAAAATGACTCGCGCGGATGTCGCATCCACTGCATACGTATCTCATCTGAATATGAGAATCAGAGTCTTCGTAGCTCGGCTGACCTATGGGTTGGGGGGATGTGTGCTCGCTAAGACATCGCGTCTTATGCCTACGTATCTCATTTGACCTGAGAATCAGAGCAAAACGTAGTTCGGCTAACTACGGGGTTATGGATTGGGTTTTGGGCGAACGACGTCACTACGCAATCTACCGGATGCTCGACCTTTGGAGACTTACTCGCCTGTAGTAGAAGGAGTTAACGTGTTGCTTTGGGTTTTAGGGTTTGGGATGCTCGAGGGCAAAAAGGCAGTCCTTGACGAAGGAACCGCGCTACCTGCAGGGATATGAATACAAAACACAAAACATGTATCTCAAAGTAAAATGCCACCAAGGGGCTCAAACGTTGCCTCCTATCGAGGTCTTCCAGCTAGGAAAGCAGTAAAATGCGGGAAAAATGTAAAAGTACCACGCGGATAAAGATCCGAAGTAACAGCAATTAGAGGAATGGGAAACCCTGAGATCCTTCCAAGCTAATGCCATCAAAGAAAAGTGAGTCAGTACAGGTAATCGGAATGAACCTCCAGGGGTTATCCCACAAATAAAGTGGGAAACCACGCAAGTTATCCCTGCAAAAGTCATGTGAGCCCTCACAAAAATTCAACAAAAGGGTTAGTGAAACACCATAAGCATTTTTTTCATGATCAACAGTATGGTTTCAAAAAACTCAAACCCTGTGGCATACATTTCAGAAATTAAACGGTTAAACATTCAAGGCATTGTTTATACATTCATATACATATTAAACCCATGGGCAAAGGTAATGGGAATAATGGCAAACCTGATTGGAGAGCTTGATTGAAATTGAGTTGCACCCGTGAGGTTTACAAAACAATCTTCAGGGTTTATGTGAGGCAGAGGTGATTCTGTGTAGTTGAGTTCCCTTCGGGGTTTGGAGGCTGCTCTGAACTCCGTTAGGTCTTCTCTCACTATCTTTTTCCTCAGGGTTTTGTTCCAAGGAAACCTCAGAGTATTTTGCTTCTCCTCAAAATCCCCCTTTGTTCTGTGTTCTCTCAAGTGAAGCCTTGGTATTTATAGACTGAATTTCATGGTTTTGTGGGCTCAAATGAGAGAGACCCAAGTCCAAAAATTTTATTATATTTTATTTATTTAATTATTTATTTAATTAATTAATTAATTAAAATTTTTTTATTTTTTATTTTTTGTAAAAAATTATATTATTTTTTTCGTTTTTTTTTCCTTTTTCCGTCGTTTTTTTTTTCCGTTTTTTTTTTCATTTTTTTTTTCGTTTTTTTTTTTTGATCTAATTCTGATTGACATGATGAAATGCAATATGAAATGCTAAATGAATGCGTGAATGAGGAGGGCAAATTTTGGGGTGTTACACTAGACGAGCATAATGGGTCGCCTAGCGAGTCCCAAGAAAAGCCACCAGAATCACCTACGCTCAGAGGAATTTCTTGAACTGTCATGCTCGCAAGGCGAAGCCCACGCGTTTTGAAAATAAAAAAATAAAAATAAAAAACGAAAAATAAAAACGAAAAAATAAAATAAAAATAAAAAACGAAAAAATAAAAATAAAAAATAAAAACGAAAAAAAAAATGAAAAAAGAAAAAGAAAAAGAAAAAAAAAAGAAAAAAAAAGAAAAAATAAAAAAAATAAAATATAACAGAAAAATCTTGGACTTGGACCTCTCTCATTTGAGCCCACAAAGCCACGAAAATTAGGTTATAAATTCTGAAATTTCAGTAAAGGAAAAAGAAAGAGAGAGAGAGGGAGAATTGGTGAAAGCTGAAAACACTCTGAAGTTTCCTTGGAACAAAACCCTAGAGAGATTCTAACTAATTCAGAGCAACCTCTAGAGACTGAAGGGAACTCATCTGCAAAGAACCAATTCCCTCTCATATAAACCCTAAGATTGTTCTGCGAACCCAACGGTGCAATTCAATTTCATTCGATCTCTCCAGTCAGGTTTGCCTTATTCCCATTACTTTATGCCTTTAATTTGAATACTCTGAATGTATGAGGTATTATGGGTGAATTTGGAAGAGTGGATATCGTTAGGTTTTGCATGTGGGCACATGTTTTAGTATGTATGTCATGTCTTGATGTGTGGATCCTTGCCCCCTGACTTTGAATTTTGATACCCTTTTGATGCATGTGTTTGACAAGAGGTTTAGGCCTCCTACACTTGGTTGCTTTTTGTGAGCTCTTTTTGTGAATTTTAATGGCATGATTCATGTGGTTACATTTTGATTTGGGGGCAACTCTTGATTGCACCCCATCTTGTCACTCTAACTTGTTTGTTGAGTTTTTTGTGAGGGCTCACATGACTCCTGAAAGGATAGCTTGCTTGGCATTCCATTTTATTTGTGGGATACCATTTGGAGATTTATTCCGATTACCTGTATTGACTTGCTTTCTTTGATGGTGCCAGCTCGAGAGATCTCCGGGTTTCTTATTTCTTTAGCTGTTATTACTTCGGATCTTTATCCGTGTGGTAGACCTCTTGATCCCTTTATCTTTCCCTCATTTTACCGCTTTCTTAGCTGGGAGACCTCGATAGGAGGCAATGTTTTCTTTTGTTTGTTTACTTTTGTGCCCAAAGACCTCCAAGAAGAGGCATCAGTGCTAAAGACCTCCCTGAAGAGGCAATTGACGGATAAAAGGGATTAGTAATCAATCCCCCGTTATTCAGTGTGTCGTTCTTTATGCTCGCACTACGTGCTGATGCTTCAGAATAAAAGCCCAAGATCTTTTGTCCGGTCAGTCAATGGAGAGGGTTCCACCTTTCTGAATCCCCACTTTTTGTCATGAGCTCACCCTGTCCAGGGTTAAGAGCTATGAGGTCTTATCCTCATTACCCTTTTGATCTGCTCACCCTGACGTTCAATGTCAGTGGTTAAGAGCCCATTTGATTACCTATTACATGGCTTGTTTGTCGAGGTTGATATGACCCCTCTTGACTAAAGCCCTACCCATGTAGGTTTGAGCCCCCTTGGTGGCATTTTACTTTATGCATGTTTGTTTTGTATGGTGTGATCGTCTCCCCATAGGATTACTAGGCTTCGTATAGTCTCTCGTTTGCATGTCAATTAAGGTAGCATTGTTCCTTCGTCTAGGACTTCCTTTTTTGCATGAGCATTCCTAAAACCCAAACAAACTCATTGATTTTTCTTCTCCTAAGAACACGTTAACTCCTTCTACTACAGGCGAGTAAGTCTTCAAAGGTCGAGCATCCGGTAGATTGCGTAGTAACGTCGTTCATCTAAAAAATATAACCCTTAACCCGTAGTTAGCCAAACTACGGTTTGCTCTGATTCTCATTCCAGATGAGATACGTAGGCATAAGACGCAATGTCTTAGCGAGCACGCTCCTCTTTAGTCCATAGCCAGCCGAGCTACGAAGACTCTGATTCTCATATCCAGATGAGATACGTATGCAGTGGATGCGATATCCGTGCGAGTCATTTTCTTTTGACCCCCTCTTTTAGCAAATAATACATTAGATAAACCCACGCCCTTTAGACAAGAACAACAAAAGTGGATCCCGTAGAGTACTACGGATGCGTAGGGGTGCTAATACCTTCCCTTCGCATAATCGACTCCCGAACCCAAGATTTGGTTGCGAGACCTTGTCTTTTCCTTTCCCTTTTCCAGGTTTACTTCGAGCGTTTCCTTTCCCTCCTTTGGGATAAATAACGCACGGTGGCGACTCTTCTGTCTTTTCTTTCTCGCCGGTTGTTTTTTTTTTCGCATTCCCTTTTTTCAGGTTGCGACAGTTCGCATGATGGATGAAATTCAATCCTGTAAAGCTCTCATATCTCTCTGAAACTTTATTTTTTTTATTTATTCATTCGTTTTACATAACTTACCTTTAAATTCAAATTTTACAAACTCAAGCTTAAAATCGTAGGGACTATTGAACAACATTGATATCGCACTAATCCCTATGGAGACGATAAAAATCAAAATACTTATTTTTGCTTGCTGTTTACCGCTTCAACAAAATGACGATGTTGTCGGGGATTGGTGTTTAGATATTGAAAGCGTCACAATAGTTTCTATCTTTTTTAAGTTTTTTACATTTGTGTATAATGTATAGATACTTGTATATAAACTTGTCTATATTGTATAGAAACTTGTGTGTTTATTCTCAAAGTTTGTTTTTGAAATGGCTTGAAAAAGCATTGAGTGATTATTTTAAACTTGAATGTTACAACTTGTTAGGGTAATGATATGAGCTGAAAATTTGATACATTGTCAAGGTACATGTTTAAATGCTTTCTAGAACATAACATGAATATGAAACTTGTAATTTGTACAAATATCATTGGCATTCATTCTTTTAGAAATACATGTTCATCTTTGAATCACTTTAGATCATAACCAAATGTGAGGAAATTTCCATTGTTTACTATATGCACCAGATATCAACAATTCTTGTTTTAACTCGGTTTTATTATGTTTAATCTTTCATTTGTGTTGAATTGTATGAAAGCATGAAAATGATCAAGATATTTTGTTTTATTTTGAGCACAACTACTTGACCAAAAGTAACCTATCTTATGAGTGAGTGAGAATTTGCATACCCTCTTTGAGCCTTGTGTCAAGATCCATTTTGATGTTAACTTTTGGAACTTGTACATAACTACTTAGTTCATTGTTGATTTTAGATTGAATTTTGAAATTTTTTCTTGAACCCTCAACCATAAATTGTGGTTTGAATTTTTACCCTTGCCTTAGAAAGTTTGGGAGCATTCACATTACAATATTTGGTTGTATTCAAATTCGGGAGAAAATATTGGTTGCTAAGAGGTTGAGAAAGAAAAAGAAAAAAAAAACTTTAAAAAAGGGAAAGAAAAGAAAAAAGAAAAAGCATTGAAAAAAAATAGCAAATAAATTGTGTGGAAAAATGTAACATTTTAGCAATAATAAAAAGGTGAATGAAATTTGTGAATGCTTAAGATTGTGAGAAATGATCACTCTCATTTGATTATGCAAGTTTTTGTTTCAATTACCTTGAGATAAGACCATTCTTTGTTACCCAAGCCACATTAAAACCCTTGAAGTCCTTGTGATTTGTCTTTTATGCTTTCAATATGATTTTTTTTTTTGGATAAATGCATTATTTGATCTAGATGTTAGCAAGATTGTTGGGTGTGAGTCAAGTCTCTCATGTTTGCTCTTCAACCATCGATGAAGTTGTGTGTTAGGTGTAATTAATTTTTGAAATTGTGTTGCATTAGAATTTTGACATGTGTTTCATGCTTAGAATTTATTTCATAGTCATGGTGTCGTCGTAGTATAGTGGTAAGCATTGCTTTGTTTGTACTTTTGAAATTTGAACCATACTTTTGTTTCCGTTTATAAAAACTTGTTGATCATGATTGCTTGGTATTTGCTCTTGTTTCTTTAGATTTGATTGACCATTGTTTGAGGATAAACAACGTTTTAAGTTGGGGAGAGTTTGATAAGTGCAAATTTTGACTATTTTTGTACATAAAAACTTAGCATTTTTCAGCTTTAATTTACGATTTCAATGATTAATTTTCCCAATTTTTTATAGAATGTTATATAGTTTGAATTTGGCTTTGGTATCCTTGACGTGTGTGCTAAGTGTGCAGGAAATCAAATAATAAAGACACAAAAATAAAGAAAAAGGAACAAAGCTAAATTGGGAAGTCCTAGCTTGCTCGTCGGGCAAGCATTGGGAAAGGGAAGGCGAGCTCGTCCAACGAGCTTTGGCAAGCTCGGGGCGAGACCTTCCAGACTTTGGGCAAAGGCAAAATCTTGTCATGGTCGTCGGCCGAGATTTGGAGAACTTAAGTTCGTCGGGAGAAAGTAGATATTTTCCAATAACGGTTTGCTGCATTTGAGCCAGGTGGATGACACTCTAAGTGATGGTCGCCGGGCGAGACAAGAAAATCCCAAATTTGTATAAATAGGTCAAAATCAGATTTTTAGGTTATGGTTTTGGGAATTTTAACCCCAATTCCATCACTATCATTTTTATAGTAGGGGAGTAGCTTAGAAACAACATTAGAGGTTGCATCTTGAAGATCCAGAGTTGGATTTGCCTATATCGTTGAGAAATCGTGGTGGATGTTTATTCATATTCATTCTTTTCTTTGTATCTCTCTTGTTGGGATTGTATGTAAGTTCACTTTTATAGTATGTATTTTTATTAATCATGGTGTTATGTATAATCTATTCACGAATCTATATTGATGTTATCCTTGTTTACTTGTTTATCTATTGATTAGAACCATTATTGAGAAATACTCTTCGAATCTAGATCTAGGATAATTATCTCTTAGATGCTAAACTCTAAACATAAATTTAGGTTTAACATTCACGTGAGTATCGAGTCTTAATGCTCCATATTATTTGATAGGCTGGGAGATCATCGATTATACAATACGGTAGAACCCTCGACAAAAGTTTAGACATGAACCCTGTTGTGAGCGATACATGATGATATTGATGAATGTTTAGATTGTGCATAACTGGTTGGTAAATTACATGTCCGTATGGTAGATGAAATTCAATCTTGTAAAGCTCTCATATCTCTCTGAAACTTTATTTATTTATTCATTCGTTTTACATAGCCTAGCTTTAAATTCAAATTTTACAAACCCAAGTTTAAAATCGTAGAGACTGTAGAACGAAATTGATATCACACTAATCCCTGTGAAGACGAGAAAAATAAAAATACTTACTTTTGTTTTCTACTTTACCGCTTCAACAGTGGCCAAGATGATCAAACCTAAATATCATCCTAAAACTGATATTTATGGAGAAGCTTGACCCACAAGCTATGGAAAATTAGAAAGGGAAGTTGCTGGAACATAGGAAATGGTAATAAGGTGAACATTTGAAAGGAAAACTGGATTCCCACCTAATGTAGATTTAAAATCCTAATGCATAGGCCCTTGGAAACAAGGACCTCTGGAGTTAGGGATCTCATCGACAGGGAAAACAAATGTTGGAACCAGAATCTGCTAAATAGTACGTTCATTACCATTGACACTGTTGAAATCAATAAGATCCCTTTAAACAATCTTGATGAGGAGGATTGTCTTAGTTGGAAGGCTAGAAAAAATGGGCATTACACTGTTAAAACTGGATACTACAATATTATGGAGTGGAAGCACACTCAAAATGAAGGATACTTTAAGAAAGATAATGACAAGGAAGTGTGGAAGAAGATGTGGGACATAAAAGCCCCTCCTCGAAAAGTTTATCTCCTATAGAGACTGTTATCTAACATGTTACCAGTTAAATCTCTCCTCAGTCAAAGAAATGTCCCTAATGAGTACCTATGTCCTAGGTGCTATGAGGAGATTGAAACTTTAGACCATTGTTTTATGACATGCTAGTGGGTAAAGCTTGTGTGGTTCGGATCTCCCCTAAATATAAATTTTAACAACATCAAAAACCATACACACTTCATTTATTGGTGCAAGAGTAATATAAGCAAGATAACTCAAGATCAACTAGTTATGTTTATTCACGCAATTGACATCATATGGCTTGCTAGAAATAAAGCTACACATGAAAGAAAAGATATACATGTCATAGATGTAATAATAAGTGCCAGAAGAGGACAACAGGAAATAAATATGACCACAATTACTTAGAAGTTTTATTTTTTATTTTGAGAAATAATGGTCCATAAGTGGTTCATATTAAAATTTGTCATGATGTTATTAACATTGATAACATATTAAAAAAAATTAACTTTGAAAAAAAATTATAGCCTTAACTGAAAGTGTACGTATATACATTTTTTTAATTTAAAAAAGTAGATATTCCACGCATTCAAATGGTTAGTTTGTGTGGTTATGATGAACATTAATTTTGTTTAAAAGTGAATAAATATGAAATAATTTATTTTTAAATATATTATGTTGAAATGAGTTGTATAATAAATTTGGAAATAAACATTAAACTTTGAATATTATTTTTTAAAATTCTAACTTTAAGTTTAGAACCAATTTTAAAAAAAACAATTCTATAGAAAATGAGCTGAAAGTTCATGAAAGATTGACCTTATGTAAACTTATCCTAGAGGCCATGTTAGAGTTGAAATAGTGCTTGTATTTAATGCATCAATTGAACTACATTCTAGCAAAAATGAAATTGTCGACGATAGTGGTTCCAATCAATAATAGGGCGGTGAAATAGAGAAGCTAGCTTAATAGGATGGTAGGAATGAAATACTTAATTCATCCGTCTATAAGTGTTTTATTTGAGATATCTGGGGTTTTAAGAAAATTATTAATATGTATATATTGTTTTTAATGGTAGAATTTATATTATTTATTAAAATATATTTATTAATTAAGGTAGTGGAGTAGTTGAAAATAAATAAGAATATTATAGTAAAAAAAATATTATATTGATATTATAAAGAGATACTTCATCCGTCTTATAATGATTCACTTGAGTATTCTACATAAATTTTAAGAAAAAGAATATATTATTAAAATATTTCTAATCATATATTGAGAATGATAATGATATTAATTAAAAAATAAAATTTTAAAAATTAAAAATTAAAAATTAAAATTGATATTTATTTTAAAAAATATTTCTTTATTATTGTAAATGAGTAACGGAAAATATTTATTTTAAGATAAACAAAAAATGCGAATGAAACATCTATTATGAGAGGGAGTATTATTTTACTTATTAAACTTAATCTTAGTCATATAACTGAAATGTTCATTAGTGTAAAAAGTGGATTAGATAACGTCATTTTAAACTAAATTATAGCGATATCCAAATTAAAATACAATTATATAATTTTTTTAAAAATAATCACTATTTAAAAAAAAAACCATTATTTTAAAAAAAATTCCAAAATAACCACCTTTCAAAACGGATGCGCCATATGAACTGACGCATCCATTTAGCATTAGGAGGAGGCACATGCTTTAGAAGCCTTATGAAGAGGCGTCAATGCCTCTGACGCATGCATTTGTCATGTGGTGTATGCGCCAATTCATCTAGCGCATACACCTTTGTATTAATTTTTTTTATCAAATAATGAAATATAATGTTAAATTTTTTTTATTCATGATATAATAAATGTTACATGGGATTGACAAAAGTTTAATGACCGACCCGATCGAAACGTCCCCCTGTTCCACATCAGGTGCGTTAGTTTGTCTTCGAGGTCTCCCACGATTTTCCTGAGGTGTTTGGGGTCTCTGCGTGCTGACCTGATCCAATGATGGCTGATGTGAAGGTCCGACGGAAGTTCCAGCGGTATTTGATAAATGTGTCATCATTTGTTCCCAATAGCTGGAGGTTCTGGCCAACGACGCTTCCGTAATGGAGTTCGGTGTCCACGTCATCGTAGTTAGGTCGATGTGGTTGGTGGATTGTGGACGGTATAGTTGCCTGAATTGGGACATTGAATCGTTTTGGAAACGAAGTAATGGTTCCTCGGGTGTACTATAGTTAAACACTGGTTGTGTGTTTTGGTGATGGGATGTTTGAGTGGTCATTGATGGGGGACTACGATGAAGTGACCCAAATGAATCATCTGGGCTATAGACGATTGTGGTTGAAGCGTATGGATGTTGGTGGGTAGGGTTTGATTCTTAGTTTTGTGGTTAGGTGGGTGACATGAATGGATTGTGACGTTGGGTGTTTGGTTGTTGGGTGGATGGCATGAATGGGTTGCGAAGTTGGGTGTTTGGTTGTTGGGTCTATGTGGTAGGTTGATGGTGTGAGGTTGGTTGTTGGGTTTGGGTGGTTTGACATTGGTGTTGGACAGGGACTTGTTGTTGGGCGTATGATAACGAAGCTAGTTGGCGTGGATCAATCAAATACCGTGGCTCAGACACAAATTGTTGTGTTGTTACGGACCTAAACCATGCCATATATTGTTGAGTTGGTCTTACACCATGGATGACTGGTTCGTTTAAGACGTGTTGTCGTCGATTCCTCCATTGACGACACATCTCTTTTGCGAAGTCTCTCTAGTCGGAATAATCCCATTGGGCATCAACTCTTTTTTTATGTCAGTCTCCCAAACACGTCGGAGGTTCTGGAATCTGTTGCTGCATGTTGAACTGCATTTTTACCCGGTCACGCTGGTGCATATCCACAGTAGTGAACCGAATAATTGGTGTTTTGCTGTCCAAACTGCAACATCGTCATGGTTAACCTGATGATCAAGACCCAGATATGGCCTCTAAATAAATTGTACAACAATACGACACAATTAGATGATAAATATTTTGATAAGTATTTTTAAATTAAAATAGAGTTTCGTAAGAGTATTACATTGTCTGGTCCAATGTGGTCCAATAGATTGCGATAGACTACTATAGCGCGTTTCAGACACCTATTGTAGTTCATCCCTCTAACTGACCACCTAGATCATAAAAAATTGAAAAATATTATTTACAATTAATTATAATATAAAGTATAATTAATCAAATGGTAAAGTGTTAAACTTACTTTGTTGCAAACGGGAACATGAATGTGTTCTCGTTTACCGGGGCGAGTGACGGCATTCTTGATTAACCTCATGCTTGTAGCAAATACGCACATGAATAAAAAGTACAAGTATTTTTTTTTGGAATTTTTACACATTGCACTATATAGATGGGCCAACATAAAATATTAAATCGGCATTTCTCTTGCGAATGTATTCAGACATGGTTAAAACTCAAAAACTTGAAGGAGAATGAAGTTGAATGAAAGAATATGTGGTTGTAGGGTAAGAGTTGTGTGAAAAATATTGCATACAAGGCGAGGTATTTATAATGGAGGCAAAAAATGCATGCGCCAAAGGTCTAGGCACCTCACATGTCAAGACATGCAGGCGCCAGAGGCATTGACTCCTCTTCATGAGCCAAAGTGTATGCACTAGAGGCATTTGCACCTCTTCATGAGGCTCCCAAAGCATGTGCCTCATATTCTGGGGTCTCCTCTTAATGCTAAATAGATGCGCCAGTTCATCTGCCGCATCTGTTTTGAAAGGTGTTTATTCTGGATTTTTTTTTTTAAATAATGATTATTTTAGATATTTTTTAGAATAATGGTTATTTTTAAAAAAGAAATCCAATTATACTTTTATAAATCACTACCTTGTAAAACATACTATTATAACATCTTTAAAATAAGATGTCTTCTATTTTTATTTTTTAAAATAAAAAATATTTTATATTTTATTATTGTTGGAATTCTCAACTATGGAAAAAAAAATTCTCATTACAAATTTGAATCCCATCATTAATAGATTTATGATTTATTTAATATTATATTATCACATAACTTTTTATTTTATTTTATATTAAAAACAAAACAATCTTTTTTCTAGTGAAATGTTAGTTTTTTTTTATTTTGAAAGTTTACACTTTAATCAAATAAAAATAAATAAATAGATTTTCACCACAGTTTGAATTTCCAATTGTGGTCAAATGATTTACTCTTATTTAAGAAATAAAGATTAGTTTGTCACGTCTCTTCAGCTTTTCTTGTCTTATGAAAAACACATTCAACCTTTACGAAAACAACATTGAGCCCTAACGATGTTTATCATCTCCACTAACGACAATAGCCCAAAACACGTTTCATCTCTAACTTGTTCACCATCGTATCATCACCATTTCTTCACCATCGTATCTTCCTCAACTAGTTCTTCAACAAACGAGGTCGAACCTCATCCATATCTTCTCCAACTCATACAAATCATGGAAAAACGAAGAAAGAAATTGTAGGAGAAACTCGAATGATATTTGCAAGAAGGAAAGACGAAACTCATATGATATTCAACTCTTTGACTTCTTTACCATGTTTCCGGTACGTAAAATATCTCTATCATGCATGTAACAATAATGTTGTTGAGATATGTTAGGTTTAATGTTATTGTTGTTGTTGTTGTTGATAAGAGCGTAAACCATAAACATTTATTTGTTGTTGTTGTAATTGTTATTGAAGGTTTTATCTTAGTTTTTTTGCTGGTATAAGTGATATGTTTATTGTTGTTGTTTTTGTTATTATCGAGATATTTAAAGTTTTGCGTCATTGAGATATTGAAGGTTTAATGTTGTTGTTGCATTGAATGTTTATTGTTATTGAGATATTGAAGGTTTAATGTTGTTGTTGAGTATTGATGTATTGAAGCTTTAGTGTTGTTGTTGAATTGAAAGCTTGTTAATTTTGAGATATTGAAGATTTAATGTTGTTGTTGTTATTGAGTTATTGAGATATTGAAGTTTTTTAGTGTTGTTCTTGCATTGAAGGTTTGAGGATATGCAAGTAGATTTGACTTCAAGTGTGATATTGGATATGATCTTAACATTAATGTTGTAGGGATTATTGAGATATGTTAGGTTTAATTTTTTTGGTGTTCTTAAACACTAAAGGTTTTATGTGTTATTATTTTGAAATTGAAATTGATGTTTTTCTGATGTTGTTGTTGTTTTTCTGTTGTTGTTGTTTTGAGATTGATGTTTTCTAATGTTGTTGTTGTTTTAAACTTAGATGAACAATTCATCTAGTGACACTAATAGAAATGGGTATTCTTCTAATGATAATAAAAATAATAAAAACTAGAGGTGCCATAATGATGGGTAAATTAACAAAAATCCACAACACAAGTGTTAAATTGCCGATCGAGTTTGACCATACGACTTGGATTTATTATGTTAACAACACTTCCCCGTTTAGGAGTTATGTGACATAACTTGGATATAAACTGAGTATTTTGATAGATGATTGGGAAAAAGTATCTGATGATTTTAAAATAAGTATATGGATAAAATACAAGGTATTAACTTTAATTTGCATGATTTGATAGTATGTTTTTTTAATAAATACTAATACCTACTTATTGATGTAACTATAGTCAATTTTCGAGTTTGAAGTAAGTTATGATAAGTTCAAGAATAAGTGGGTCTCTTATGCTGATGAGAGTTGGAAGAGCTTTAAGTCACAACTCGCACATGATTACATTACAAAGCCTAAGCATAATCTTGAGCATCCAACTGTAAAATATAATTTTATTTCTAAAGACATTTAGGAGAAGTTTGTTGAGTCTTGTAATTCTACTCAATTCCTGGTTAGTAATAATCTTATTTTTTGAAGAATAACCGTATTGTCTTTTGTTGTTGCTTTTTATATACAACCCTACAAATTAATAATTCCACTATGTTCACAACAAGCTAAGAATCAATCACAAAAGAAAAACAAGGTTGAAAATAAATATTCCTAAAGATTGTCTTGTGAAGGATAAAAAAAACTGGTGGAAGAAATGATTAATGAAAAAAAGAAAACAATTGGGAGATGACTAAATAAGTCGTGATCACCTCCACCATCACGCCATGAGAAGTTGAAGGGGATCTAACAAAGACCATGTGGATATTTCACTTCAGATGCCTCACATGTAGTCTCTGAGAAGATTGTAACTAGATTCTTTTGTCAATTAGAATATTAAATATAGTTTAATTTGCTTAGGTAATGAAATCTTATTCATGTTGTAGGATTTGTTGGTTGATATGGCGAGTGATGGTTCCTCTGTTCCAAATGTACAACATGATATATTAGTAGAAACAATTGGAACAAAGGAGCATAATGAGTGTGTGTATGGTGTTGGTAAAGGCACCTGCCTAAGATTATACTTTAGAGGTTTGCAAGAAAGATATGGACAAGTTAGTTGATAAGAATATATAAGAAAGATTAGCATATAAGCAAGAATTGCAAAAGACATAGATGGACAGACTCTACGATAAGAAGTTAGAAAAAAATTAGCACATGAGCAGGAATTAGGCAAGAAAGAGTTGGGCGAGATCTATGTGGTATGTAAAAGTTTTGTTTTGTTGTTTGTCGGCCTAAATTTATGTTTTGTGTATTACATCTGTTTATGGTCTTATAACATGATATATATTTTGTAAGTTGTTGTGGTTTTTATGATTTAGAAATAGGCATTGATGGGTGTAATCGTCCAACCGAGTACAGATTTACTAGAGTTGTCTAAAAAATTTATTTTTGGTGGTGTAAGCACATAAAAAAGTTGTTCAACTGTCCTGATCCAAAATGAGATGTCAGTTTCTCATGAAGATCCATAAAAAAGATTGATAATAAAATAAAGGATTTTTTGTTTGGAAATGAGTGGCTAGACATATCTATACTACAATTGTGGTACACATAAATACATTTTCTATTCTAATTAATATGAATTTAAATTGGTGCAAGTAAGTACTTTCAAGTTTCAATGTTAAGACTCGCTTTATTTTTTGATTTTTATTTTAACATTTAAGTACATGCATCGTTTATGTATAGAAGCAAATAAATATGATATTTATGGATTTTTTGACTTATTTAGCATTCAATATTCATTGAATCAATCAAACGTGATTGAAACATACTTGCAATAACAACTAAGAGATTGGAATAAAGTATGTTATTTAGCACCGTACATCTATTCATAAGTAATTATGAATTTATGTTTTCTCTTATCACTACAAAAAACAGTTGTCAAGCGGCGTGGTTTTGTCATGTGAAATTCATGTCGCTAAAAAAGACATTTGCAACGTGATTTGCACACTGGTAAGTATTTAAAATTATAAATAACAAATGTCAGATTTTAAAATGGGGGGAATTTGAAATTGTTTAAAACTGTTGCAACGTGTGAATCATGTCACTACTTAACTTTCAAAATTAAAAAAAATTGAGTGGGAAATATTGACCGTTGGAATTGATTGAGACAAATGTGGACTGACAACTTTAATGTTGCATAATGATATTCACGTCGCTAAGCTGTCATGGCAGGTTTAGCGGAATGTTAAATAGGTCGCTAACCTAACGATAATATATATTGCGACATGATATGCATGTCACTTATGTGGCTATTTAATAAGTCAAATGCATCTCTCCTCCACACATTTCAGAAGAGAAAACCCTAATTTTTCATCTCCCTCTCACCTTTAAAACACACAGTACCGCCTCTCACAATATTTTCTCTTCTCCCTCACCATTTTTGCTTGCAAAGCTTCTCCATTTAATTGGTTTTTTCACTCACATCATCCATTTCAACAAGCAGTTGTATTTTTTTTATCAAGATTCAACTGAGTTTTTCACTTAAATTTATTTTCTCTTCTCATTTATAAAAGATATGCAATTTAATTTTGATTTTCATATATGAGTTGCGGCTGTTTAATTTTTTTTCTATGTATTGTTGTTAAATATATTTGGGTAAATTACAGTTTTGGTCCCCCTATTATACTTTGTTCATGAAGTAAGTCGTCCTATTTTGGTTTTAAATAATTTTGGTTCCTCATCCTCAATTTTTAAATAATGTGGCATGAAAGTTATTGATTTTTTTTATTATCTAAGTCATGTTGTAAATAAATTATTAATTTATATTTTTTAAAGTTTTTTTTTAGAAATTGAAGATTAATTCATATGGAAATTAATTAATAAGTTTAAAAAACCTTTTAATTGGGTTGAAGCCCATCTCTGCAGCCAACAAATTTATGTTATCCATTGTTTGTAAATGCTATATATAATATCAAAAATTGAATAGAGTCCACACAATGTGGGACTGATATTACAAAACCACTACCTTCTTCTATACATATTGCCACTTGCTGCAATGCCACTTGCTGCAATGTTTCCTGGGTTACAAAAGCTGACAATTATCAATTATCATTTTTTTCATTTGAGAAAATACATTGGCCACCAGCATAAGTTATTTTGAGAAAATACACAGAGGAGGATATCTTAACAACTATTTCCGTTTTCATAAAAAAAAAAACTATTTTCGTTTCTCAGTTATCATTTTTCCCCAATAAACTGAGATGATTGAAGATACAATAGTGTATTCTGATATTTTAATTATTATTGTTGCCTCATGATTTTTAGATTTTATAGAAGTTTCTAAATGAGTGTAATATTTCGATATGGATAATTAAATAGGCTGGTTGTTCCTTTATTTATTGCTATGAAAAGAACATGCCATTTTTTCAGATGCAAAAATAAGTGCAGTTGTTTTTGGTTCCCTAATCCTCATAATCACAACAACAAAATCCTACAATGGTTCAAATCAAAGACATCGACACTGCATAAAATGTCCAACAAGCATGATAACATGTCAAGCATGTATGTTATTACTAACTTGTTGGTCATTGATTACAGATAACAACAATGTAGTTTAACACAAACTTTGATACATACACATATATTTAGATGGAAGTCGTAATTAAGAAAACCTTGCCTTGGGAAACATTTAAGTGTAAGCAAATCTCATTCACTAAGATTTGAAGGCATAAATTTTATTGGGGTAAACACATACAGCTCAAAAAAAGAGCAGTATCATTAAAACTTTGATCAGCTGTAAGAGGTAATTGTAATATTATTCGCATGTGGTATTTTCAATATCATACATGGGGTATCACTAAGACTTGAATAACTACACGAGTCCACTTCTTTATCACAAATAAGCATGACTACATTCCACACCACATCTTAAACTCTTGTATCACTTATCTGAATCAAATCATCAAAAACACATAGTAGACAAACATAGTTACTTAACATCATCTCATGCTTGCAATCACAATCCAAAAGTGAGGAAACATTTAATTCAAAGAAACTCACTAAAGAGCAGGTACAATCCCTGAAGGGTACTTTGTTAGATCCACAGGTTGACTCCATTCATTCCTTGGTCAACCATGAATCCTATTCAAGTCTTAGTTTAAGAGTCGATTATGTAAAGGGAAGGTATTAACATCTCTCACATCTGTTGTACTCAACGGAAACCATTTAGTTAAATTTGCGATTGAATCTTAGCTTATGTCAATTGTTTTCTTATAGTGATCAAGGATTCAAAACGAAAAGAAAAGTGGTCGCAGAAATATTTTTATTAGGATGCTTTATGAGATTGGGGGTCTCGCTCCTACATATCCTCAGGTACAATGAGGAATTCAAAGCTACGTAGTTCTTCATAGAAAATAGTGGATTGGTTGGATGTGTTGAAGGTTTTTTGAATGGATGACGATTACTTGAATGGTCGAGTTAGATAACTCGTATCCAAACAATCGGGGAAAAGAATAGTAGGCACTAGACCATTTCCTTTTTCATAGTTTTTATTACAAAAGGATTAGATATTATTAAGTTATTCTGAATAGATGACAAATACTCGAATGGCCGAGTTAGGCAACTCGTATACAAGTATTCGAGGAAAAGAATAGTAGGCACTAGACCATATTTTTTCGTTCGCTTTATTGTGAAAATAAGATCGCTTGATATTTGATTATAAAAGTGGTTTGATATGAATCAGATTATAAGTTTTTAATGGATGACGATTGTTCATATGGTCGAGTTAGGCAACTCGTATCCAAACAATCGAGGAAAAGAATAGTATGCATTAGACAATTTCCTTTTCACCCATTGTGAAAAGATGTTTAAAAATGATTAGATGTTTTATTTTGAATTGAAAATATTCACTCGATAAAGATCGAGGTTTGATTTACGTTGCAAAATGAACGATGAAAATGATTTGAAATGAATCAGGTTAATGTTTTTTAACGGGTGATTATTATTCAGATGGTCAAATTAGGCAACTCGTATCCAAACAATCAGGGAAAAGTAGGAACTAGACAATTTACTTTTTTATCCTTTATGAAAAGGAGTTTGATAATAGGTAGGTGTTTTAGTTTAATTCAAAAAAATGTGCTCGATGTCGACCAGGGTTTTTAATTTGCGTTGAATCAAAATTAATCGAAGCGAAGCGAGTTGAGAAAATTCACTTGGAGTTGGATCAATGATTTTTTTTATTGTTGAAATATTTTTTTTATCATTATTAATTATTTATCTAATTAATTTTTAGTTAATTAAAATAAATAAATAATTTACAATAAAAAAATAAATTAAATAGGGGGATTACAGGAGTAATAATGGGGATTATGTGATCAGCAAAAATAATAACATATGACCCAAGGCCCAATCCAAAGTCCACACCAAAAAAAAAAGATAACTAAAACTAAATAAAAACAATGGTGGCAATTAATAAAAAAAAGAGGGGGGGGGGGGTTTCAGTCAGATGAGGCCCATAAGGCCCAGGAAGCACTAGTGGACCAAGGCAAGAGGACTCAACCAAGTTGACTCAACTCTAATCCTTGGATGGGAGCGCCACATGATCTAATGGCTGGAAGTTGTTCAGCGTATGGTAACATGGAAAAACAACACACCAAATTGGGTCAAAGGGATCAACAGATGGAAACCTTGCCACATCAGGAAGCATATATCATCCATGGACACAAGCAGAGGGAAAGTTAATGGGTAAGAGGGGTCACGTGTTTCACAAATCATTTCTCTCTCTCTCTCTCTCTCTCATAAGCCTCGTCGAAGATCGACAGGTGCGGAGGCCTACGGTGACTGCCACTGTCTTCTCCGATCAACCACCACCCTTTCAATCCAAAATAAAAAGTACTCAACACCAACCCTAATTAGTTTTCGTTGCTGATCATAAATCCAATGTTAGTTTCGCCAAAAACCTAACTAAACGTCCAGATTTAACCAATAAAATACAAAAACCTAAAACATGAATATACACAAAAACTTCAAGAAAAAAAAATAATTAATAGATGGGAAATGGAGTCCAAGCATGGAAAAATAACGACACAAGAAGGAAATCAACAAAATAGTATATGAGAAGCCTTGCCGAAGCTTTTAAACTCCGACGAGGTGAACACCAGCCTCAAGTAAGATCTCAACCTCTTCCCTTGATTTTTTGCTTATTCTTTGTTTTGAATCCTCTCCTTCTACACATTCTTGGTATGTTACTGTTGCTTATATGTCTTGTGTGTGTGTGTGTGCGTGCATGATTTTGAGCTCAATCAAGTAGAGTTTCAATGTGAAGCTCTATTTTATTAGGGAAGTGAGCTTTATAATATATGTGTCAGGGTGGTATTTTTGCAGAGTTTGTTTGCAATGAATGTGTGTGGATTTAGTGAGGTGGGCAAGTGATTTTATAGGTGAAGGATGAATGAAAATAGGGTGAGAAAAATGGAGGGAATAAGTGAATTGGAGGGAGAAAAAAAGAGTAATATGTGTGAGCTTTGTTGACGAAAATAATCTCTCCACCTTTCTTTGTATGCCTTCAAAAAGAATCTATACATCCCTTGTGAAAATAATCTTCTCAAATATTCATCTAACTGATGGAATACTTCAAAGTAAACTAAGAAACCATAGGATAAGCCTTTCAGTAGAAGAATTTGTAGAGATGCTAAATCTCCATCATGAAGATAAAATCATTGAGCGTAGAGATAAAGTCAACCGATACAACTACAACATCATTTCATCCTTTTATGAAAGAATCATCATCATGCATACCTTACCCTTTCACTTCTTAATTCACTATAACCAAACTTAATTACAACCACAAAGAAAAAATGCCAATGTATTCTTAATAAATTCTAAGTATACCCTAGTCCCTCTCAAGTAATTACAACCCAAATACTAATCGTCAATGACTTCTTGAGAAACAAAGTATGCTACAAGATTCTTATATGACATAAGGTTACACAAATGTATTACAAAGCTTTACACACAATTTTTTTTTCTATGAAAGTGTATGAACAAAATTTCCTCGTGTGTATGCTTTTCTTTCTCTCAAAGGTTTCACAGTACTGCAATGGTCACGTGGTAGTTATTCTCTTGTTGGTTAGTTATTGTTCCATTCTTCTAAGACTCCTTTATACATGCAATGGAAAGATCTGTTAGAGGGAAGAAATGAAATTCCATAAGTAGTTGTATCCTTGCATAACGGCCTGTGAAAATGGGAGACAAAATGGTACAATAGTGCAATCCTTTTCCCACGAAATTAATGTAGTGGAAAGAATATTGATCTTGTATTGTGTACTATTTTCTCACATAAAACTTTTTGATCTTATCTTCAAATATTCAAAGGCTTCAGAAAGAGAGTTGATGAAGCATGCATAGAAGAATCAAAGTTTGATTGAGAGAGTCTTCAGAACCTGGTCTTTAAAGTCTTAATCCAGTTCATCAAAACATGGTCTTCAGAGTCTGGTGACACAGATCATCAAATTTGTTGAGCATAAGAGATTGATAACATCAGAGGCTTCTCTTATCAGAGTCATAAACCAGAGCTTTCTGGATGAGCGATGATCAGAAGCGTTGAGCAGAGTAATCTATAGCTTGATTATCTTTGTAGAACATACAACGTTGTACTTATTTGAATTGGAGTGCACTAGGTTCAGAGTATGATGATATCACATATCACTTTCTCAGAGTCAGAACTTATATCTAGTAGCTAAAAACTTAACAAAACCATTAGGATACAAAATTGTTCTTTAAGAACCTGTGTATTGTTATCATAAAAAAATAAGGTCAGATGCATAACCAAATCTTGTTCTTAACTCACAACCAAGGACTATCTGGAAATCATAAGTGGAAAAATAGATGTAATCAATGACCAGATAGACTTCATAGTACACCACTTCATCCCTAGTCAAACCAACTACCACATGACCTATTCTTCTATGATGATCTTGACGAAGAATAATCTCAGTTAGATTTTTGTTTGTTTCATGTGGTGTCTTTACAAACTTTAGATTCAGTATTTCCTTTCTTGTAATTTTAATTTCACAATTTCCCTTATGTAATTTGAATTTCTTAGTGATAATATGAGTGTTTTGTTTTCCTTATTTAAATGTCTAAATTTCTCTTGTCTGCATATTTATTTTTGCAACTCATCTTTACCTTCCATTTTGATTTTGACAAGGGGGTGAAGCATACTCTAAAGGGGAGTAAAGTATACTCTCTACTTAACTTAGAGGGAGTTTAATCACTCCATATATATATATATATATATATATATATATATATATATATATATATATATATATATATATATATATATATATATATCGTAGAAGCACATCTCTAAACCATATACACACTAAAATGTTTTTCACAATATTTTTTTCAAAGAAAATACCTTCAAAAATATCTTGAAGTTGTGCCTAATGAAGTAGGACTTGTCAAAATAGCTATAAGCAAATTTTTTACTTATCTAGTCAATTGTGACTTTTGTCTAATCGATTAGCTCAGTTCAAAAATGAGTCACAAGCGATTAGGACAACACGTTAATGATGTGCAACAACTAGATATTTTGTCCTTCCTTTGTAAAACTCATAATCGAATATATTTGAAACTTCAAATCGATTGTGAATATGTGTCAATCGATTAGATTGTCATAAATGGCATTTACTAGAAATCCCTATATGAGCCAACCTCTAGCCTATAAATAGAGGTCCCTTTTATCATTCCATTTCATCCAAAAAACATGTTTTGACACACCTTTCTCACTCTCTCACTCTCTCTAAAGTTTTATTTAACTTTCTCTCACTAATGTTTTAATCTAAGTGAATTTTTGAGAAAAGTCCTTTTGTTAGTGTAGCGGGGTTTTCGTTACCTTTAGGTTTATTGACTAAACCAAAAGTCAACATACCATTCGAGTCGCCACCACACTTTTATTTATCCAAAGGAAAGGCTAAAAAGCGAACAAAAGCCCAGTAAGAAGTTTTTCAAATCAAAAACTAATAAAAATGTCAGAGATCTAGGTAAGGAGGTTGGTTATGAAATGAGAAGGTTTTACGCACCCAAAACATCCTTAGTACTCTAAGGGAACCCTTTTTGCAAATATGTGTTGTAGGTTGGTATTTGTGAAAAGATTTGTGCAAAAGATTGGAGGGATGAGAAAAGAATAGATTATATTTACAAATTTTATTGTTTGAATGGATGAACCCATTGCCTACGTACCATCACAAAGGAGGATCAAAACCTCGTAGTTCGTGGTAAAAAGTTTCAAAGATTGGTGAATTGATTTTAATCAAAAGCCTTAAGGTCTTTTGTTATCAAAGGGAGAAAACTCAACCTAAACCAACAATCCACCATGCGAGGAAGGCTTCAACATGTTAGTGAGGGGTTAACCCTATAATAAGCATGGAAGGCTTATAATCCAACACTAAGGATGAGGTGAGATTTACATCAACCACTATGATAACTCAAACCTATGACTAATGTTTTTGAAAAAAGTTTAACAAGTGGCCATTGGAACCACAAAACAACTTGAAATGGGTTATATTTACAAGTTGAATTTATTTACAAAATGAGGTCAAAGTTGGATTAAAGTTTATTTACAATGAGTATTTATGAAAATGGTTTTGAAAAAGTCAAAGGCCTAAGGCCTAGGTTTCTAATTTGAAATAAAGTCAAAGTTTGAAAATGATTTTTGGCTTGGTTAGAGGGGGGAGAGGAGAGAATGGCTATTCCTAAAGCATACAAAGATAAAAGGGGGAAGATAACCCTTGGAGTTCCTTTTCTTGGAGTCATAGAGATGAATCAAGATGCTCCTTTCCTTTGGATTTAGCACATAAAGCAAGCAATCAATAATTTGAATTCAAGCTCCTAGGATCTCCATTTGGCTTGGCTCTTAACTTGGATACTCATGGCAATGGTCCTATTTTCCCAATCTTAAAATGAGATTCCTATCACATAAAGGCACACATTAAAAAGCTCACAACACAATAAGGGGAATGGACAAAGAATAAGTTTGAGGAGAAGTCCTTTGAGGTCAACTTTGAATTTTAGCATTCTAAAGGCACGAGGCCTAGTTGCTCTTCAACACATTTTGAATTCTAAAGGCATGAGACCTAGTTGCTCTTGAACTCCTTTAAGCATGGGCGAATCCTAATTCTAAGTCCTTTCTCCTTATGTATTTTGGTTCACATCAAAACAAACACACAAAAAAAAAACACAAAATAGCAATATATTTATATACAATAATGGGCTCAAAATGAGCAAAAGAAAAATGACTTAAACATAAAATATGTGCTCAAGTGAGCAAAGTGAAAATCAAGATGAATAATGAGCAAGAAATAAATGACATTAAAAGTAAATGACAATGTAGCTTGTCATAAGACAATGTAGCACTATGTTAAGCAATCGTAAGTGGACTAATATAGTAGCCACACCTATCTGAGGTCGGCCAATAAGAATATAGGCAAAGAACACAAGTTAGAGATCATGACTAATAAGCCAAGCTCCATAAACTTGCCATGCCAAACAAGAGGGGAAGGGCCTTGTATTGACTTTTGGTTATTTGTTTGACCAAGAAGTAACCTATCGTTGACACAAAATAACTCACTAGATCATGGATCAAGTTAAGTTTGGTTTGGATCAAAGAAGATTAAACTTCTATTTGTCAAGACCAACCTCAAGACTTTAACTCATTGGCCATTGAGGGAAAGAAGAGGATGAAAATGAAAGGGGGGGGGGGGGTTAGAAGACAGCAACCAATCCCAATTGATCAAGGGATAACTCATCCTTGATCAAATTCATTCATCTCTCTAGGTGATGATCCTTAAGGATTCTCAAACCACAAGATCCAATGAATTTGATCAAAGTTGAATCAATTCAACCTTGATCCACACCAAACAGAAGAGGAATGAATATAACAAGTCAAGAAGTCAATAATATTTTTTTGGTAATTTTTGAATTAAAAGAAAATACAAATAAAAAATAAACAAACAAAGTTAAACCTCAAATTCAATTTGTCGCAACCTAAATGCGAAACGAAAACAACCGGCGAAGGAAAAAGAAAACAGAAGATTCGCCACCGTTTGTTATTTATCCCAAAGGAGGGAAAGGAAACGATCGAAGAAAACCTGAAGAGAAAGGATAAGACAAGGCCTCGCAACCAAATCTTGGGTTCGGGAGTCGATTATGCGAAGGGAAGATATTAGCACCCCTACGCATCTGTAGTACTCTACGGGATCCACTCTTGTTGTTCTTGTCTAAAGGGTGTAGGTTTATCTAAGGTACTATTTACTAAGAGAGGGTCAAAAGAAAATGACTCGCACGGATGTCGCATCCATTGCATACGTATCTCATCTGAACATGAGAATCAGAGTCTTCGTAGCTCGGCTACCTATGGGTTAAAGAGAAGTGTGCTCGGTAAGACATCGCGTCTTATGCCTACGTATCTCATCTGGAATGAGAATCAGAGTAAAATGTAGTTCAGCCTAACTAGGGGTTAAGGATTGCCATCTGAACATGGACTTACAAAAGAGGACACCAAACGTGTCAAAGGAAGGTGGGAAATGTGTTCACGTCCTAACAGTAGGTGTCGTAGCTCGCTGAATCGAGTCTTAGGCAGTTACCTCTTTGCAATAGAACGGACTATCATGCCACAAGATCGGAGATGCACAGAAGGTCTAAAAGTGGGGAAGCTCTGCCCTAGAGTTGTCATGCAATATGGACCTATGTGTTAGGATTTACAAAGGGAACATCCACCTAATATTAGCATGCAAAGAAAAAGGGAATTCTACCTATGTTATCATACAAAGGGTTCTACCTAATGGGTGCTACCTAAACGGAATAAGAGTCGACGGATGGAGCAAGGAGAGGAGTCACGGATGAGAGTAGATGGCGATGCCTGAAGCAATCGACTTACAAGAGGTAGATGGCGATGCATGAAGCAATCGAGTTACAAGAGAAAAGGCGATGCATGAAGCAATCGACTTACAAAAGGATGGATGAATACATGCTGGTTCTGTTAAGTTTTGAAAATGATTACTCGACGTTGCATCGAGGTTTTGATCTTGTTTTGAAATGGTTATCGGATGTTCATTTTAATTCTTGTATTAACAGATGAATAAAGAATGAAAGAATAAATATTATACACTTCATGGGAGAGGGGTACATTTGTTATGAATGAGGATTGTTCATGGAAATCAAACAATAAGAATATATATGCCTCATACATCATACAAGTAGGCAACAGTCATTAATCAGATCAGATAAATAAACAAGTATATAATCAAGTCCAAGACTCAAAGAATGAAATAATGGAGCATTAAACAATGCATGGGAGTATGAACATGTTAAACAATCAAGCAATAATAAACATGGATGAAAGAAACAAGTATAACAAACATCAGATGAATCAGACAGATGCAACTATGCACACAAAGGATCACTGGATAATTTAATCAAGAAATGATGCAAGGATCAAATAAACTCAAGATGAAAGGCCTCTAATACATGGCATATGAGATGAAAAAGGGAGGATCAAAATATCTCTTCAATTGCCATAAGTAATCCCTAAGTCAAACATCAATCATAGAAAAGTCAACTGAAAAGTCAAGTCAACTTAAAAAATATGAAATAAGTAGCAAATTAATCAAGAAAATTATGAAAAATTAAACTAAATGAGGTGGGGTCAGGACATCATCATCCCCCAAAAAGATTTTAAAAATAATAAAATTTAGTGTATAAATTAATTGAAATAAAACAGAAGTCAAATGAAAAGTCAACCAAACAAACTAGGTCAAAAATAAATCCAAAATAAATAGAAAATGGGAAATAAAATTCCAAGAAAAGGTCAGGTTGACCATGAGACATTGGTCAACCTTCATCCCAAAAATCAAATGCTAAGGATAATTTTAAGTCATGAAAATAAAATTAAGAAAAAAAGTGTGTTAAAATGAACCACTTGAAATAAATAATTAAAATAAAATATTAATATTAAATAAATACGAAAATAAAAATTAAATAAAATTAAATAAGACATCAAGAATGTGGAAAATATTTTTTTTGGGATTTTATGGACAAAGGAAATATTTTAAAATAATAAAAATCAAAACAAAAATTAAAATTGAAATAAAAAGGAGAATGAAAATGGAAGGGGGTGCGCTAGTAATTTAATGTGAACTGGACAATGAAAGAGCGCTAGTGGGCAAAAAACATGGGGGTGTGGAAAGCGCACAGATAAGGCCCATAGTTCAAACTGATTATTCAGGGGCGTGACAAAAAATGAATTGAACATTTATTTAAAAAATCATGTGACTTTGAATCAATAGGGCAAGGCAATTTTAAGTCACAAAAGGACAATAGCGGATGGACTGCCCAGATTAAAAGCTTGCGCCTGATCCAATGGTTATTAAAAAGACACGTTATCGTCTTCCTCACAAGCCAAACCCTAACCCGATAATCATGCAGAATTCGCGAAAATGAAATGAATTTTTCCAGACTTCAACAACAAAATGCAACCAACGTAGTCCACCAAATGGCATGACATAAAAACCAAAGTTCAAGTATGAAATGTGAGGTTCATCATGGTATCTTATTTTAGGTAAAATAATGGCTTTAACATGGAGAAATATGGACAGTAAGATGACACCATGAGCACTGCATGGACAAAAAACAACATCACAAATTCATAACATGAATCATTGCCTCGTGTTGAGGGGTTCAGAAACAGGCATGGCATATGGTTATCATGAGAATGAGCATGAAGCAAGCATATAAATAGCATGGAGTAAGCATGGAAAACATGATGATGAGCATGGATATATATTGATACATGGCCATGGAAGAGAGTGACAGAGTTACCTAGTGGATGTAAGGTCCATTGCCTCTTGGTTGTGGAAAAAATGGGAGAAAAGGATGCTACCTCTTGGTGTTTCACTTCAAGAACTTGTGAAATGGAAGAGGAATGAAAACAGATCTTTTGCTCCTTGCCTTGCTTAGCTCGAAAATAACAGCCACCTTGCCTTCAGATTAGGGTTTATTGCCTTAAATATGATGGACCAAAGTGTCTTTAATGGGCTGAAAATTGTTCTGTTTTAGTTTATGAGCAAATGTGCATTTTGGTTGCAAATGGTGAGGTGTAAAAGCAAGTTCCTAATTTTGGCAAAGGTTAAGTGAGTGGAAGAAATATGCATGGCCAAATGAGGAAATAAGACAATGTAGCACTATGTTAAGCAATCGTAAGTGGACTAATATAGTAGCCAAAACAGATTCCACTCTCAAAATGCCAGGAGTTGACTTTTCTGGCCCTACGGTTGACTTTTCCCAAACTGTTTGATTCCTGATTCCATTGATCAATTGAAGCACTTTTAGCTCAAATAAAGAGCTGATTTTTTGTATATAGACCCTTGTGGACATATGGAGGGCCATGGAAAAGAGTTTCACCCAAAGAATCAGAAATAAACTGATTTTATACCAAACCCTAATTTTAGGGCAAAATGATCAAGAACTGATTGCACTATTTGCCAATGGATCTTTCTGAGATAATTGTGAATCTTCCTAGGCCAAGATGCCTCTCTAATCATGACATGGATGAGCCCCTCTACTTCCAACCAAACATTGCCTGTTGCAGGTAGCCATGAAACCCTAATTTCCTGATTAAATCCAGATGAACACTCTGAGAGCTCTGAATCCTCCACTGATGAACTGAGGACCATAATAAGATATCTGGACCCTCTGAGACCCTTGAGACTTGTATAATTGGAGAATGAAGTCCAATTCTCAATCTTGCTTTGTGTGGGCTCCTTCTGTTAAGGAGTGATCAATCAAACCCTGATTTCCAAGTCACTAATGCAGTATGCAATGAGTATGACCTAATATGATGCCAATGAAATGTGAAACATAATCCCATGCTTCCAAGGAAAAAATGAAGGGTAAATTTTGGGGTATTACAGTTGCCCCTATTCAATCAACTGGAGACCCGAAAGGAAGATAGCAACGGCTTTCGCACTTTCGAGGTATCAAGGGATTGAATACTAAAAAACCTGAAAATTTACACTGAAGTGAAAAAAATGAAGTAATAATGCCTGTCAGAATCGGCAAAGAGGTGGTCTTGAAAAAAGAATTCGTCTGGTACGGTGAGAGTCGGTCTGAACACCGAAAAAGAATGTTAGCCTGAGTACCAAAATAAATGGTAACACAGAAAATAACCATGGCCTGAATGCCGCTCGTCGGTCTGAATACTGGAAATGACTTCGATCTGAGTATCAGAAGATTTTAGATTACCAAACATCGATTTGAACACCGGAAAACTGGCCTGAATGCCACTTCGGTCTGGATACCGGAAAAACTGGCCTGAATGCCATAAGTTGCGTCGACCTGAACGTCATCTAAATATCGGAAAATTGGCCTGAATGCCACTTCGGTCTGAATACCGGAAAACTGGCCTGAATGCCCCTTCGCTCTGAATACCGGAAAACTGGCCTGAATGCCACTTCGGTCTGAATACCAAAAAATTGGCCTGAATGCCACTTCGGTCTGAATACTGGAAAACTGGCCTGAGTGCCACAAGTTGCAACGACCTGAGCGTCGGAAACTTCTTCGATATGAATATCGAAAATTGGCCTGAATGCCACTTCGGTCTGAACACCGGAAAAATTTCATGCCTGCCAGCATCGGCAGAAATAGGGAAAATGATAATTGAGGCGGCACGTGGGCCAACAACCCCTGCTGGGAATAATATAAGGATAAGTCATGAACGACCTTCAGTCTGAGTACTGGAAACAAACTTCTGGTTTATCACCTGGGATACCAAGAATGTTTTATGCTTTACATGCGTATGTTTGAATTTTTCAATGGCGTAATCCTCCATGAAAATGGAAATGCTACGCGATTTGGGAGGATGCAATATGATATGATTCTACATGCAGGGATGTGAAATGCTAGGTTAGAGAGGACGCCGAGCCGAGGCAAGGAATTCCGCTGGGGAAATGATCACAATCTTCTGAACCCAGGCAATGTTGTTGGAGATACACAACACAAAGAACTCTGTGGGGAAATGACCGGCCACGCGGTGTTCTAGCAATAACAAAATACCAAGACTCTGAATGGGGGAGGGAATGGCACTGAAAATTTGCTGCTGAGGAAAGCGACAATGGTTCTGGCAACCATAATCTGCGAGAAAGACGACTCAGCAGGGGGAGCTGTAGATGTTTGGTTGGCTGCATTTTATGGTAAAACACTAACTGGACTATGATGTCTTGACTGATGTCATGACATGCTGTGGAGATGTTTGATTGACTGCATTGTGTGTTAGAACATCTAACTGTACTCTAATGTCTTGACTAATGTCATGACATACTTGAGTAGTATGCTGCAGGTTTAGCTAATCCAGGATTTACTGAATGTCAAACTAGATGTTATAACATTCATTCCTGACAGCAGATACTAAGGTCTAGAGCAGTTGGTTGTCTGCTATAACTCAGTATTTAATTTCAGTCTGTTTATCAAGGGAATAACAGACCTGACATAAGGCCTATTGTCTGAATGTCAAACTGGATGTTATGACATTCATCATTGACATCATATACTGAATAATAGGCAAGTTGGTTGTCTGCTACAGTTCAGTATGTATTTCAGTCTGTTCTTCAGGAGGACAACAGACCATGTCATAAGGCTCTATGTGTAAATGTCAAATTGGATGTTTTGACATTTGTTACTGTAAGCTGGTACTGAATTTTAGACTGATTGGTCTTTTGCAGTACAGCATTTTGTACAGTCTGTTTTCAGGAAAAACAGACTTAGCATATGGTCTATCCTTTGGACATCAAACTGAATGTTGTGACATTCATTCCCGACAGCATATGCTAAATTGTAGGTTGGTTAGTTTTTCTGTTTCAACAGTTTTCTCAGGCTATTCTTCAGGAAGTCAACATCTGAGCTAAAATCCAGGAAACTAACAACTGAGCTACAATTAATGAACCTAACAAATAGCCTTTTTGTTAGTACCCTAATTTGTGGAAATTAGGTTAACTTGCTTGACCTTAATTTCAGGAAATACAAGTACAAGGCCCAAGTGCTGCAATATAAAAGGATGGCTATCCTTATTTCAGAACTAGGGGTTTTTAGCGTGAAGATTGTATTGTTCCATTATACTTCACTGTTGTATTTTTGTGTGTCTTGTATTAGGTGTATCTTGTGAGCCAAGCAATTATCACCTAGATGATTGCATTGGACTAGGGTGTTCATTGAGTTGTAAGTGTTGTATCACTCTAGATGAGGGGGAGTGAGTAGGAACTCTGATCTTAGTGTAAGATTGAAATTGCATTGGGTAGGTATTAAGTGATAGGATTAAACAGTTGGTTTAAGGTCTGAATTAATACTACTAATAGTGGATTTCCTCCCTGGCTTGGTAGCCCCCAGACGTAGGTGTGTGTGACACCGAACTGGGTAAACAATTACTTGTGTTATTTACTGCACTTACGTTTAAGTTCTGCATAATTCTTGTCTGCGCAGAATTGGATGTCATAACATCCCGTGTGACATCGAAAGCCTGTTAACTAGAATTTCAATTGGTATCAGAGCAGGCACCCTGCCTGTTAATTTCTGGGTGAGATCTAGGGAAGTTACTTTCTAGTACCATGGACAAGGATGTAGGATACTCAAATAGACCACCCATGCTGGATGGTTCTAACTATGATGATTGGAAGCCTCGTATGATAGCCTTCTTAAGGTCTCTAGATAGCAATGTCTGGAGAGCTGTCAACAAAGGATGGGAACATCCAACGAAGACAGGTAAAGATGGAGTCAGTGTGCAAATTCCTGAAGAAGAGTGGGACAAGGAGCAAGAGGCATTAGCCCTTGGAAACTCTAAGGCCTTGAATGCACTGTTCAATGGAATAAGTAAGAACATCTTCAGACTGGTGCATCACTGTGAGCTGGCTAAAGAAGTTTGGGATACCCTCAAGATAACTCATGAAGGTACCTCCAAGGTGAGGATGTCAAAACTTCAGATGCTGACCACCAAGTTTGAAAATCTGAGGATGAAAGAGGATGAGAATAGTCATGACTTCCACATGAATATCCTTGAAATTGCCAACACTTCTGGTGGCTTGGGTGAGAAAATGGCTGAAGAGAAACTTGTAAGAAAGATTCTCAGATCATTGCCAAAGATATTTTCCATGAAGGTCACAGCCATAGAAGAGGCTCAAGATATCAACAACATGAAGGTTGATGAGCTTATTGGTTCTCTCCAAACTTTTGAAATGGGCTTGGGTGAGACTGTTGAAAAGAAGAACAAAAGCGTAGCTTTTGTATCAAATACTGAAGAGGATTCAGAAGAAGGAAGTACTAGAGGTGATGAAAGCATATCAGAAGCCATAGCCATGCTTGGGAGACAGTTCAACAAGTTCATAAAGAAGATTGATCAAAAAGGTAGACCAAATGTCAAGAACATCTCATCTGACATCAAGAAAAGATCAACTTCTGAAGAAAAGTCCAACCAAGGGAAGGGAATCCAGTGCCATGGATGTGAAGGTTTTGGTCACATTAGAGCTGAATGCCCTACCTTCCTCAAGATGCAAAAGAATGGGCTATCTGTCACATGGTCTGAAGGAGATTCTGAGAGTGAATCTGAAGGAGAATGTGCTAAACATGTCACTGCACTAACTAGTGTTTGTGCATCTGATGATGACTCAAGTGGAGATGAACTGACTTTTGATGAACTTGTTGCATCATATAAAGAGCTATGTGTCAAAAGCGCAGAAGTACGGGTCCAAGGAGAAAAGCAGAAGAATCTCATCAAGGAGCTGGAGGATGAGAAAAAGAAGCATTTGACAGTCATAGATGGTCTAAATGGTGAGATAACCTTGCTGACCTCCAAGCTAGATCAAATGAAGAAATCCATCAGAATGCTAAATAAAGGAACGAACGCGTTGGAAGAGATCCTAAAGGTGGGACAGAAGTCAGGAGCCAAGTCGGGCTTAGGCTTTGTGAAGAAATCCTCAGCTGAAGTCAAACGCTCAAAGGCTGAAGTTCAGAGATTCAAGCAGAAGTCACAGCCAATGTCTCAACATCAGGGAACCAGGATGAGTTATCATCAGAAGAAGAAATTTCAGAGATGGAGATGTCACTACTGTGGTAGATTTGGTCATATAAAAGCCTTCTGCTACTGGTTGCATGGTTTTCCTAACCAAACCCCTCATGTCAGACCTAAGCATAAGGCATATAATCACAATGCCCCCATCAAGAAACGTCAATGGGTTGCTAGGTTAGCTCACACAGCTCTAAGGGCATCTACTAGAGAAGACTGGTACTTTGATAGTGGCTGTTCAAGACATATGACTGGTATGGAGAATTTATTGGTGGATATACAACCTCACACTACTAGTTATGTGACCTTTGGTGATGGTGCTAAAGGAAAAATCAAAGGTGTGGGTAAACTGGACAGCTCTGGAGTTCCAGAACTGAATAATGTGTTGTTAGTAAAAGGACTAACCGCTAATCTCATCAGCATAAGCCAACTGTGTGATCAAGGGTTCTACGTTCAGTTCACTAAGGAGCTATGTGTTGTGACGGATGGAGATAATCAGGAAGTTATGAGAGGATCCAGATCCAAAGATAACTGCTATGTATGGGAACCTAAAGTCTCAAACTACTCCACCATGTGCTCCTCAACCAAGGAAGAACAAGAGGTGAAGCTATGGCATAGACGTCTTGGTCATCTTCATTTAAGGGGAATGAAAAAGATCATATCCAAGGAAGCAGTTAGAGGAATCCCAAAGCTGCTTATTGATGAAGAAAGAGTCTGTGGAGAATGCCAGGTTGGCAAGCAAACCAAGATGTCACATCCGAAGCTGGGACATTCTACAACATCCAAAACTCTGGAACTCTTGCACATGGACCTAATGGGACCTATGCAGGTTGAAAGTCTGGGTGGAAAGAGATACGCCTATGTGATTGTTGATGACCACTCCAGATACACTTGGATAAGCTTCATCAGAGAAAAATCAGACGCATTTGACGTATTCAAAGAACTGTGCATCAGACTTCAAAGGGAAAAGAACAGTTGTGTGGTCCGAATTAGGAGTGACCATGGGACAGAGTTCAAAAATTCCAAGTTTGATGAGTTCTGCTCGTCTGAAGGGATAAGTCATGAGTTTTCCTCTCCTATAACTCCTCAGCAAAATGGGATAGTTGAAAGGAAAAACAGAACTATCCAAGAATCTTCCAGAGCTATGATTCATGTAAAGAAGCTTCCTATGCACTTTTGGGCTGAAGCTATGAATACAGCTTGCTATGTTCACAATAGAGTTACCTTGAGAAAAGGAATGTCGTCCACTCTGTATGAGATATGGAAAGGCAGAAAACCCACTGTGAAGTACTTTCATATCTTTGGAAGCAGATGTTACATTCTGGCAGATCGTGAACAAAGAAGGAAAATGGACCCCAAAAGTGATGAGGGTATATTCCTAGGATACTCAACTAACAGCAGAGCTTACAGAGTATTCAACTCCAGGACCAATGTCCTGATGGAATCCATAAATGTTATAGTGGATGATAAAGAGGAAGGAGTCAATGTCATAGAGGATGTGGGAAGATTCCTTGATACTTCAACAGACATACCTGTCAAGTCTGAAGAAGTACAGGAGTCTCCTCCTGAATGTGAGGTAGATGCATCCAACAAAGTGCCGTCTATCAGAATTCAGAAAGACCACCCTAAGGATCTTATCATAGGGGATCCAAATAGTGGTGTAACTACCAGGTCAAGGGAAATTAGCTCAAATTCCTGTTTTGTATCCAAGGTTGAACCAAAAAATGTGAAAGAAGCCCTGACTGATGAATATTGGATCAATGCCATTCAAGATGAATTGGAACAGTTTAAAAGGAATGAAGTATGGGAGCTAGTTCCACGACCTGAAGGGACTAACATCATTGGTACCAAGTGGATTTACAAGAACAAGTTTGATGAGAAAGGAGTAATCACTAGGAATAAAGCAAGACTAGTGGCTCAAGGATATACTCAAGTTGAAGGGGTTGATTTTGATGAGACGTTTGCACCTGTTGCTAGACTTGAGTCAATTAGATTGCTGTTAGGTGTGGCCTGTATTCTGAAGTTCAAATTGTTCCAAATGGATGTGAAGAGTGCATTTTTAAATGGCTACTTAAATGAAGAAGTCTATGTGGAACAACCTAAAGGGTTCTGTGATCCTAACCAACCTAAACATGTGTACAAGTTGAGGAAAGCCTTGTATGGGTTGAAGCAAGCACCTAGAGCTTGGTATGAAAGGTTGACTGAATTTCTAACCTCTCATGGGTACAGAAAATGTGGGATAGATAAGACCTTGTTTGTGAAGGATGAAGATGGCAAAATCATGATTGCCCAAATTTATGTGGATGATATTGTATTTGGTGGAATGTCAGAGCAAATGGTGAAACATTTTGTTCACCAGATGCAATCTGAGTTTGAAATGAGTCTGGTTGGGGAATTGACTTATTTTCTTGGATTGCAAGTTAACCAAATGGAGGATTCTATGTTTCTCTCCCAAAGCAAATATGCCAAAAACATAGTTAAGAAGTTTGGTATGGATAATGCTAGGCACAAAAGAACTCCTGCACCTACTCATTTAAAGTTAACCAAAGATGATGGAGGTCCCAGTGTTGATCAATGCTTGTATAGAAGCATGATAGGTAGTCTTCTATATCTAACTGCAAGTAGACCTGATATTTCCTATGCAGTTGGAGTGTGTGCTAGATACCAAGCAGAACCCAAAGTGAGCCGCTTAAATCGAGTCAAGAGGATTCTCAAGTATGTCAATGGGACTTGTGACTATGGTATGATATACTCTCATGGCTTTGAGCCTGTCTTATCTGGGTATTGTGATGCTGATTGGGCTGGAAGTGCTGATGACAGAAAAAGCACTTCAGGAGGATGTTTCTTCTTGGGAAACAATCTCATATCATGGTTCAGCAAGAAACAGAACTGTGTATCACTTTCCACTGCAGAGGCTGAGTACATAGCAGCTGGAAGTAGTTGTTCCCAACTGGTGTGGATGAAACAGATGCTTACTGAGTACAATGTCTCTCAGAGTGTCATGACATTGTTCTGTGACAACCTCAGTGCCATCAATATTTCCAAGAATCCCATCCAACACAGCAGGACCAAACATATTGACATTAGACACCACTTCATCAGAGATCTGGTGGAAGACAAAGTGATTACCTTGGAACATGTAGCTACTGAACTACAACTTGCTGACATATTCACAAAGGCTCTAGATGCTACTCAGTTTGAAAATTTAAGAGGCAAATTGGGGATATGCCTTTCTGAGGATTTATAGCAACCAATGATGTTTGGGATGTATTGTTTAATATCTCAACCTATTAAACAATTGAAAGTGTGCTATGACTGGACAAAAGGTCACAACTATGTTACTTGCTGCAAGTGTGGTAGCAAGATGAGACCGCCTATGTGCCTACAGGACTTCAAGAAAGTGTTCATGCAGGAGTGGTTCAAGATGTCAGACTCAAAGTCATGGCATATGATATGGGTGTACCTGCTGTAAAGCAAGAGTGTGTGACTACTTGATTAAAGCTGTGAAGCAAGATCAAGTGGGTGGTGTCTTGATCAAAGCTGTAAGGCAAGATCAAGAGGGGGTATTCTTGATTGAAACTGTGAAGCAAAATCAAGATTGTGTTTCTGTCATTTGTGTGTAATTCTGTTTATTGTGGTCTATAATTTAAAGTGTTGCTTTGGCAACATTTTTGACAAAAAGGGGGAGTAATGTGATGCCCCAAGACAACAGATTATTTGCTATGTGCTTAAACAGATATTGAAGATCCTCTAATCCAGAGGTTGTGCTGCAGTTGATGTTCCACTTCTATGAGTGTGAGTGTGTTTATGTGTGCTGCTGTTAAAAGTTTTTATTTAACTTCTGTATGTGTGATGATATGTGAAGTGTTTATTTAACTTCTATCTGTGGTGAGTGTGTTGCCGCTCTGAGTGTATTAGCTAGGTTAAATTCCCTGCTAGATGTGTATTTTCCGCTGTTGTGATCTTTGTTGTGATGCCAAGTTGTTTTAGCCAAAAATTTGCCAAAGGGGGAGTTTGTAGATGTTTGGTTGGCTGCATTTTATGGTAAAACACTAACTGGACTATGATGTCTTGACTGATGTCATGACATGTTGTGGAGATGTTTGATTGACTACATTGTGTGTTAGAACATCTAACTGTACTCTGATGTCTTGACTAATGTCATGACATACTTGAGTAGTATGCTGCAGGTTTAGCTAACCCAGGATTTACTGAATGTCAAACTAGATGTTATAACATTCATTCCTGACAGCAGATACTGAGGTCTAGAGCAGTTGGTTGTCCGCTATAACTCAGTATTTAATTTCAGTCTGTTTATCAAGGGAATAACAGACCTGGCATAAGGCCTACTGTCTGAATGTCAAACTGGATGTTATGACATTCATCATTGACAGCATATACTGAATAATAGGCAAGTTGGTTGTCTGCTACAGTTCAGTATGTATTTCAGTCTGTTTTTCAGGAGGACAACAGACCATGTCATAAGGCTCTATGTGTAAATGTCAAATTGGATGTTTTGACATTTGTTACTATAAGCTGGTACTGAATTTTAGATTGATTGGTCTTTTGCAGTACAACATTTTGTACAGTCTGTTTTCAGGAAAAACAGACTTAGCATGTGGTTTATGCTTTGGACGTCAAACTGAATGTTGTGACATTCATTCCTGACAGCATATGCTAAATTGTAGGTTGGTTAGTTTTTCTGTTTCAGCAGTTTTCTCAGGCTATTCTTCAGGAAGTCAACATCTGAGCTAAAATCCAGGAAACTAACAACTGAGCTACAATTAATGAACCTAACAAATAGCTTATTTGTTAGTACCCTACTTTGTGGAAATTAGGTTAACTTGCTTGACCTTAATTTCAGGAAATACAAGTACAAGGCTCAAGTGCTGCAATATAAAAGGATGACTATCCTTATTTCAGAACTAGGGGTTTTTAGCGTGAAGATTGTATTGTTCCATTATACTTCACTGCTGTATTTTTGTGTGTCTTGTATTTGGTATATCTTGTGAGCCAAGCAATTATCACCTAGATGATTGCATTGGACTAGGGTGTTCATTGAGTTGTAAGTGTTGTGTCACTCTAAGCTTTTAAGCGTGAGTGCTGTGTATCTTGATTAAAGTTGTTAAGCACAATCAAGAGTTGTTTGAAGTGTGACTTCATAATTAACTTTAATCTAATTAAAGGTTGTAATCACTGAGGTGATTGAGGGGGAGTGAGTAAGAACTCTGATCTTAGTGTAAGATTGAAATTGCATTGGGTAGGTATTAAGTGATAGGATTAAACAGTTGGTTTAAGGTCTGAATTAATACTACTAATAGTGAATTTCCTCCCTGGCTTGGTAGCCCCCAGATGTAGGTGTGTGTGACACCGAACTGGGTAAACAATTACTTGTGTTATTTACTGCACTTACGTTTAAGTTCTGCATAATTCTTGTCTGCGCAGAATTGGATGTCATAACATCCCGTGTGACATCGAAAGTCTGTTAACTAGAATTTCAGGAGCAGACATCGATACGGTACCGAAGTTCTGCTTCAAGAAAAGAAACCACAGATCTAGCGTCGAAATCATCGATCTAGCATCGAACTCTGAGGAGCAGCTGCTTCTGCTGGGAAGATACAGTCTGGCACTGTCAACTCTGCTGGGGATATACAGTCTGACACTGTCAACTCCACTGGGGGGTTACAGTCTGACACTATCGACTCTACTGGGGAGATACAGTCTGAAACACATGCTTGGGGGAGTACAGTAGTGAGAAGCTGCTAGGGATTGAAGAATCCAATGCTTGGATCAGCTCTGCGGGGATAAGGTACCGACTGTTGAAGCAAAACATCTGCGATCATCTGCTGGGAACCTTAAGGAGATACCCCGAGTGTACCTGTTCTGAATAGACGATCCAAAGCACTTAAAATTTACAACAATTTTAAATGTTTATTGAGCATGTACCTGTAAAGCTCTTATGCTTCATGATGCAATGTTTATCAAAAATTCGGACGTCATTTTTGCAAACAAAACAGTAAAATGAAAATGAACACAAAGATATACTGAATAACATGATTTTATTGATTGAATGGCCTCTGAATAGGCATTTACATCAGGAAGCAATCCCTGGAAAGAGGTAATTGCACAAAGGATAAAAACAGAAATTAATCTAATGGCAATGTGAAATGGATTTCTATCGGGTTCCAATTCTGCTATGACTCGCTCGTCTTCAAGATCCTCCAGATGATCAGCTTTCTGAAAAAGGTGATTGGACTGTTTCCTATCATTCGAAAGTTTCCAGTTATCGACACGAGATGAGATTCAGAACTACTCAGAACGCAGTCATTCGCTTAATCCCTAACTTTTGCCTGGATCGCCCTTTCGGGTTTTCAATCCACCGGGATACCCATTTTTGCCTAAGTTGCCTTTTCAGGTTTTCAACTTACCGGGCGTACAATCTTTTCATTTTTAATCCCTAACTTTTGCCCGAACCTTTTTTCATTTTCTTGGTTCGCCGGGATGCCCATTTTTTGCCTGGACTATTCTTTTTATTGTCCAGCGGGTCTATTTTATGCGAAGTATTTTTTAACTGCGTCTAAGTTCATAGGGGAAGTGAAGTCTTCACCATCCATAGTTGCAAGCATTAAGGCTCCACCATCAAAAATCTTGGTGACAATATATGGTCCATCATAGTTAGGAGTCCACTTGCCCCTGTGATCTGTCTGAGGAGGAAGAATCCTTTTCAACACCAAATCTCCGACTTGGAAACACCGAGGATGCACTTTCTAATCAAAGGCTTTCTTCATCCGACTTTGATATAACTGCCCATGAAAAATGGCTGCCATTCGCTTCTCTTTGATAAGACTCAACTCGTTGAACCTTGTTCGAATCCATTCAGCTTCGTCTAACTTGACATCCAACAGGACTCTTAGAGAAGGAATCTCCACTTCAACAGGTAGGACTGCTTCCATACCATACACAAGGGAGTAAGGGGTTGCCCCGGTCGATGTACGTACTGAAGTACGGTACCCATGCAAGGCGAAGGGTAGCATCTCATGCCAATCCCTGTACGTAACGACCATCTTCTGCACAATCTTCTTTATGTTCTTATTTGCTGCCTCAATAACACCGTTCATCTTAGGGCGATAAGGGGAAGAATTGTGATGCTGAATGTTGAAGTTCTTGCATAATTCCTTCATCATTTTGTTATTGAGATTAGAACCATTATCAGTAATGATTCTTTCGGGAACCCCATAACGACAAATGATTTCTTTCTTAATGAATCGGGCAACCACATGTCTGGTGACCTTTGTGAATGACGCTGCTTCGACCCACTTGGTGAAATAGTCGATGGCAACAAGGATGAAGCGATGCCCATTGGAAGCAGTCGGCTCAATCTTTCCAATCATATCAATGCCCCACATAGCAAACGGCCACGGCGAAGACATCACATTCCGAGGATTCGGCGACACATGCACCTTATCAGCATAAATCTGGCATTTATGACACTTCCGAGCATATTTGAAACAATCAAATTCCATGGTCATCCAGTAATAACCCGCTCTCAACAATTTCTTAGTCATTGCATGTCCGCCGGCATGAGTACCGAAGGAGCCTTCATGAACTTCCTGCATTAACATGTCTGCTTCGTGTCTATCCACGCATCTGAGCAAAACCATGTCGAAGTTCCTCTTATACAGCACATCATCCTTGTTCAAGAAGAAACTGCCTGCCAATCTTCTCAAAGTCTTTCTAACATTGTTGGATGCCCCTGCAGGGTACTCTTGATTCTTCAGAAAGCACTTGATGTCGTGATACCAGAGTTTGTCATTAACTACCAGTTCAGCAGCAAACACGTACGCGGCCATATCAAGACGCATAACATCGATCCTGGGAGCATAGTTCCACCGAGTCACTTTGATCATGGAGGAAAGAGTAGCAAGAGCATCTGCCACCTGGTTCTCATCACGAGGTATATGATATAGCTTTACTATTGTGAAGAAAGTCAACAGTCTTCTCGTGTAATCTCTGTAAGGGACCAGATTGGGCTAGAGAGTGTTCCAATCACCATTCACTTGATTGATCACTAGAGCTGAATCTACGAAGATGTCCAAAGTCTTGATTCTCAAATCAATGGCTTGCTCAATACCTAAGATACACGCTTCATACTCAGCTTCATTATTGGTGCACTCAAAAGTCAAATGAGCGGTGAAAGGCATGTGGGCACCTTTCGGAGTGGTAATGACAGCACCAATTCCACTTCCTTTGGCATTGACGACCCCATCAAACATTAAAGTCCACTTTTCATCTGGATCAGGTCCCTCATCAACAACTGGCTCTTCACAGTCTTTCATCTTGAGGAACATGATTTCTTCATCTGGAAAATCAAACTTCATCGGCTCATAATCTTCAATCGGCTGCTGAGCAAGATAGTCTGACAGAATACTCCCTTTGATGGCTTTCTGGGATGTATACTGGATGTCGTACTCTGTCAGTACCATTTGCCAACGAGCAACCCATCCGGTGAGAGCTAGCTTCTCAAATATATACTTGACTGGATCCATTTTGGAGATCAGTAAGGTTGTGTGTGAGTCAGCATGTATTGTCTCAATCTCTCAGCAGCCCATGCAAGTGCACAACATGTCTTTTCAAGCATTGAGTATCTCAACTCGCAATCTGTGAATTTTTTCCTACTTGTCTCGTCGTGTTGACCGAGAACACAACCCATGGAATTATCAAGTACTGTCAAGTACATAATCAGCGGTCTCCCTGGGACTGGAGGCATAAGGATTGGAGGATTCTGCAAATACTCTTTTATCTTTTTGAAAGCCCTTTGGCAATCATCATTCCACCTGATAGCCTGATCTTTTCTCAACAATTTGAATATTGGCTCACACGTCACTGTTAGGTGAGAGATGAACCTTGCAATGTAGTTCAACCTCCCTAAGAAACCACGAACTTGTTTCTCTGTTCTTGGCTTAGGCATTTCTTGTATCGCTTTCACTTTAGCAGGATCCACCTCAATCCCCTTTTCGCTAAAAATAAAACCCAACAGTTTTCCTGATCTCACCCCGAAAATACACTTGTTCGGATTAAGCCTCAGCTTAAATTTCCTCAAACGCTCAAACAGTTTCTGCAAATTCACCAAATGTTCTTCTTCCGTCTGAGATTTGGCAATCATATCATCAACATAAACCTCGATTTCATGATGAATCATATCATGGAAAAGAGTTACCATAACTCGTTGATATGTTACCCCAGCGTTTTTCAGACCAAACAGCATCACCTTGTAACAGAAGGTGCCCCATGGGGTTATGAAAGTTGTCTTCTCCATGTCTTCTGGTGCCATCTTAATTTGATTATAGCCAGAAAAGCCATCCATGAAGGAGAATACCGAGAACTGAGTCGTGTTATCCACCAAAACGTCGATGTGAGGTAATGGGAAATCATCTTTAGGACTAGCTCTGTTAAGATCCCGGTAGTCAACACACATCCGTACCTTTCCATCCTTCTTAGGTACTGGGACGATGTTGGCAACCCATGGCGGATAATTTGTAACTGCTAGAAACCCTGCATCCAACTGCTTTTTCACTTCTTCCTTTATCTTGACAGCCATCTCTGGTCTTGTTCTTCTGAGCTTCTGCTTGACCGGAGGACAATCCTCTTTGAGAGGCAGACGGTGTACCACAATGTCCGTGTCAAGCCCTGGCATGTCTTGATAAGACCAAGCGAAGATGTCAACATACTCTTGCAGCAATTCAATCAGCCTCTTCTTCATATTATCTTCCAAAGCAGCCCCTATCTTGATTTCTCTCTTGACGTCCTCGGTGCCAAGATTAATCACTTCAATAGACTCTTGATGCGGTTGAATGACCCTTTCCTCCTGTTTTAACAGCCTGGCAAGTTCTTCAGGGAGTTCACAGTCTTCATCACCTTCTTCTTCAACTTGAAAGATTGGATTTTCAAAGTCGAAGCAAGTCATAACAGAACTGTTATCAATAGGATCCGGTGACGTGCATCTGCATGAGTGATGGTATGTGCTTATGAGTGTGAACAAGAAGTGAAAACTAAACAAACATTGCCAAATATATTTTTTGTTTTTGATTTTTTGAAAAAAAAAATGCAAAAATAGAAAGACAGTGAACAAAACATTTGAATGCAAAAAGACGTCCTTTATTTATGATAAAAAATGTAAGTATTCACATAGATGAGCCCTACAATGAGTCATTACGCCCTGGGTGGAACGTAAGACTTGGATATGCACAAATGAACAAAGAAAATTACTCTTCAAGAAGAGTGACTTGGATAATCTCTTCAGAAGACCAATTGTTGATGACTTCACCCGGGACCCTCGGACGCACCCAGTTATCAACGTTGCAATCACTATCCCCATCTTCTTCGTTGATTGCAGAGATCTGGCCATACTGAATGATGCTAGCACTGGAGAAAGTAATCGGCCCCTGACGAGTCTGAGGCGTTGAAGTTGTAGAAGTCAGAGCTGGCTGATACCTAATCCCAAACTTGTCTTCCTTTACAGGTAAATCCAACAGACGTCCCCAATCGGGAGCAACACCTGAATTTACCAAGGCATGTGCCTGCTTGAAGGACGAAATAGAGGCACCCACTTTAACCTCTTCCACCGGAGCTGCATCCTTGACCTGAACTGCCTCAAAGGCCTGACACACGGTCTCATGAATTTCACCTTCTACCTCTACATACTTGAATGTAGACAGGTGACTGACCAGAATGTCCTCCTCACCACAGACAGTGATAATTCTTCCATTGACCGGGAATTTGATCTTATGATGCAAAATCGAGGAGACTGCCCCAGCATTGTGGATCCAAGGACGACCCAGCAAGCAGCTATACGAAGGATTGATATCCATCACGTAGAAGACGGTGTTGAAAGTTTGTTATCCAATCTGAATTGGCAATTCTACCTCTCCGAACACCAACCTCTTAAAGCCATCGAAGGCTTTCACAACAAGATCAGAAGGCTTCAAGATCAAACCTTCTACTTCTAACCTTGATAGGGCTCTCTTGGGTAGCACATTGAGAGAGGAACATGTATCCACCAGAACATGAGATAACACACTGTCTTTGCATTCCATCGAAATGTGCAAAGTCTTGTTATGATTGCATCCGGCTGGTGTCAAGTCAGAATCAGTAAAACCCAACCCGTTGCTTGCATGAACACTTGCAACGATCCCTTCCAGTTGGTTCACTGAGATCTTATGAGGCACATAAGCGGCATTAAGAACCTTCAGAAGTGCCTCCCTGTGTGCCTCCGAACACAGCAGGAGTGAGAGAATAGATATCTTGGACGGCGTCTGAATCAACTAATCAACTACCTTGTAGTCGCTTTTCTTTATGATCCTCAAGAGCTCGTCCACATCCTTCGCAAAAGCAGGCTCAGAACCAGCCTGTGGTGCAGAGGTACCCTCATTCGCAACTTGCTTGCCTTTGGCCTTCACCGCGACATCAGTACTATCAGTTTGGGTAACCGGTGGTGAAAACAATCTACCACTTATGGTGAATCGCCTGATTCCACCAACATTGTCCACTGCGGGATCTTTTATTTCCATTTCAGGTTCAGACTTCTGATCCTGCACCTCCTCTATTTTCAATGGCTGCTCCACTCCGTGATCATGCGTGTATACACTCCCCCCATAATGCCACGGAATGGCCCTTTCACTGGTGAAAGGTAAAGGACCAGAGGTCGTGATGGTCATAGTGGATGGTCGCACTGGTGGCACCGGTTGCACTTCTGGCACACTGATCTGAGCAGTTGGGTAGAAAATTGTGATAGTGGCAACATCACAATCATACTCAGAAATCTCATTCATTGAAAAACAAGCATCCGAAACATCGGAATCAAGTTCAATAAGTACATTAGAATTAGACACATTTTTTGGAATATTAGTAACAACATTGGAAAAATTAAATACATCATCAGGAATTACAAGATCAACAGGAACAACATCTGTGAATTCTTCAACGACATCTTTAAACACCTCTTCAGCAACCCCTTCAACAGACTCTTGGACAGACAAGTCTTCAGCCTGGAGGATACCATCGTCGAGCAAGGCCTGGATACCTTGCTACAGTTTCAAACAACCTCCGCTCTACGCAGCATAACCCAAAAAACCGCTCCCACAACCGGGGAAAACATCGGCCTTCAGCAAGTAGTCTTTAATCTCCAACAGCAGAGTCTTCAACTTCAACATATCCTTGACGGACTTGACTTCTTCTTCCACCATGTTAACATTTGCACCACCATGCTGCGGCATGAGATTGTTGACGATATTAGGAGCCGACGCAAAGTTGATGGCCTTTGAGTCTATGAGGTCTTGAACTACGTGCTTAAAAGCTTTGCAGTTCTCAATATTATGGCCAGGTGCCCCAGAGTGGAAGTTACACCTAGCGTTGGCGTCATAACCCACCGGAAGTCTGCCAATAGGAGGAGCCAAAGTGTGTAACTGCACAAGTTGTAATTGTTGAAGGCTAGGAAGCAACTGAGCGTACGACATCGGAAGAGTGTCGAAACGCCTGTCCATCATCTTTTGCCTCTGTTGATAGGCTGGTCTGTTCCCCTGTGGTTGTTGGTACTGAGTTTGTTGACGTTGTGGTTGTTGTTGTTGCACTGGTGCTGCAGCCGGAATGGCCATAGTTACAACATAGGGTTGTTGGTGGTAAGTCTGAAAGTTATTCATGCGGTTACCCCTGTTCTTATATGAAGACAAAGAATTTGCATCCCCCTCTCTCCTCTTCTGCCCTCCAATAAACGGCTTCTTCGCCCCTGATGATGATCCAACTCCATTCTGGATCTTACATGTCTTCAAGTAGTTCTCCACCCTCTCACCGGTAGAGACCACATCAGCAAAGTTGGAGGCGTTGCAACCCACCAGACGCTCCAAGTAAGACTCGGGCAGTGTATTCATGAACATGTTGGCCATCTTCTTCTCCAACATCGGAGGCTGAACACAGGAAGCCGTCTCTCTCCAGCGTTGAGCATATTCTCTGAAGCATTCATTGCTCTTGAGAGACAGATTCTGGAGTTGAGTTCTGTCAGGTGCCATGCCTATGTTATATTGATACTGCTTTACAAAGGCCTCAGCCAAATCTCTCCAACAACGAATATGAGCTCTGTCCAGCCTCATATACCATTCCAAGGATGCCCCAGCTAGACTATCCTAGAAAAAGTACATGAGCAGCTTCTCGTCATCGGAGTATGCAACCATCTTGCGGAAGTAGGCTTGCACATGAGTCTTCGGGCAAGAGTTGCCATTGTATTTGTCAAACACCGGGACTCTGAATTTTGGCGGAACTCTCACGCCTGGGACCAGCCCCAAGTCAGCAACATCTACTCCGAGAGCATTCTGCCCCTCCACAGCCTTCAGCCTCTCCTCCAACCTCCTAAACATGGGGTCCATGCCATGGCCCATACCAAAGTCCTCCTGCAGCAAGGTGAACTGATCCTCCTGATCATCATGAATGGGTTGTTGATCAGGGTTGTTACGTGGGATTGGGATAGGCCCCGATCCATTGGGTCCGTTAACCTCTCCAACTGGAGGATCAGTTACCGTCTCTGGTTGGGTAGTGGCGGGATTCCTCTATATCATCTGCCTAAGCTCCTGCTGTCCTTGAGTCACTCCTTGAACCACATCCATGAATTGGTTCATGCGAATTCTCATCTCGGCGAGCTCTGCTTGTAGGCCTTCCATTGCTCTCTGTTGATTTCTTTTAGTACCGTACCGGTGAATGCCTGAATCAGCTATCCTGCTAGTGGAACACCAAACAAAATGAGAACCACTGCGGCGGTACCTGTTATGTAAGACATGCAAATGGATATGTAAATGCAATGACATGTTTATCAATTCCAAAGGGTATTCTACCCCCTTGATTCCAGTCTCACATCAGGTAAATAGTACAAGAAGATCGAGTCGTGGATAAGCTTCTGAGTCCGAGATGCAATAAAGGAAAGCCATCATATAAATGAATTCAAAGAGAAGGGCCTTAGCCAACAGTACATCAAGAGAGGATCTCCACAACAAGCCTGTGGATCATCACTACAAAACAACAAGGAAACACAACCAGTAAGAATAGGAACAGAAAATCAAGAATCAGCCTCCTGTATACAACCCATAAGGACTGCTCCTAACTTCAGCCAGTAGTGCCACCGTGTCAGGATGATCTGGAGATTCTGTCAAACGCCAGATAAGCAAATTCCTCTTGTGAATAATCCCATCCAGTTCGTTGATATGCTCTATGTAGTAATTCCCATCATCCTCTCCGAAGACCTCTTCAAGTCTGGATTTCTTCAAACCCGCCAGCACCTTGAGTTCTCCAATCTGTTCTTGAGCCTTGGCAAGTTGATATGTGACGTAACCATTGGTTGTACAAGCGCACAGAAGCTCATTGTTCTTCTCCTTCAGTAGAGTCTTCAACTTCTCCATCTGACCAGTCAATTTGGCCACCATCTCCTCCTCTTTTGCCTTCCGAGAAGCTGAAAATGCATCCCATTGCTCTTGCCACCCACCTAACTTACCACGGGCATCTGTTAACTGCTGCTTGACTCGCCTCAACTCAGAACTGGATGATCCTAAGGCTTTGTCAGTCTTCCTGAAGAAGTTCACCTCCACAGCCAATTTCTTCTCTGCTTCCTCTTGCAATCTAACGGCTTCCCCCTTCTGATATTCCGCCTCATGGTATAGACGCATAAAGTCTTGCAACTTCACACTCAACTCCGAGTTTTCAGTTTGAAGTTCCTCCATGGCATTCTTCAATTTGCCATACTCCTCTCGGCTCACCATTGTTGACTGCTCAGGAGTAGGTGGATACAAAGGTTCTTCAATAGGAAATGGCAGACCAAACTCTTCGACTCTTCCCTGAAGCCAATCTTCATACTGAGGGTAAGTCCTGCAATCCCCTTTGCCAAGCACAGTCCTTCCTCTCTTGATTACCTTGAGTCAGGCCTCAGCTGCCTTATGGGATACAGTCAGATCAGACGAAGAATGGAAAAACAGAGATTCTTCCACATCTTTTTCCAAAGGCGGAGTCTTTAAAGCATACCCAAACTGTCTGACTGCTAAATAAGGATTATAGTTGATTCCTCCTCTCCTTCCTACCAACGGTACATTCGGGAAGTTCCCACAACTATGAATAATATTCGCCCGAAGCAAGTTCTGGTCAGACCACCAAGAAATATCTTTAGCTCTTATCCCCATCAACCTCTTCGACCAACTCAGCGAGTCCTTAAAGTCAACGAACGCTCCTGACTTGGGTAGGTGAGAACTGAACCACTTATAAAACAAGGGTGCACAACAATTCATCGATCCTCCTTTTCTATTCTCATTCCTATGATGCACTGAATGAAAGAAATCTCCCAGCAAGGTCGGCATTGGATTTCCCAACACGAAGAGGCGTATTGCGTCTACGTCCACAAATTTTGCAACATTATGGAACAGGACAATCCCGTATACGCAAAGAGCCAACACAACATTGAAACCTCTATGATCACCATCTCCAAGCTTCTTCTTGGCTTCTCCCACTAAGAAACTCAAATGAAAACCACTGACTCCTCCCTTCTGACACATATTAGACTTCAAGACTGATTTCCCCAAATATGTGGCTGAAGCAACCATGATGAGATCGGGCAGAAACTCGGACTGTAGAATAACAACTGCGGCTTGATAGGAACTCTGAGAAAATTGGCAACCTCCTCCAAAGTAGGGACCAAAATATAATCTGGGAATGTAAAACACCTCAATGGAGGGTCATAGAACTGCAGCAATGTAAAGAGAGCGTCGTGTTGATCTTTGGAGAGAACCGTAACGAAGCTTAGAATCAAACTGTAATCCTTCCGGAATCTTTCTAGAGAATCGTGATCCATTAACTTCATCAGCTGTTGAATGGGATCCAAACAAACCACCGAAAATTTGTAGGTGACATGTCTCTTTCTGCCAATATCCATCTTAGGAGAACCAGAAAACCCCGACTAGAATCAAGAAGAAGATATAAACCCCTGGGAATAGATAAACATGTATTAAATGATGTGAATTCAAAATGATGTGATGCAATGCAGTGACATGGAAATCATGATTGCTGTATCCGCTTGAACAACTGTCAGGTTGAACTGTCTGAAGAGAAACCCACTGAGGAATATAATACGAGATACAAAATCTGCTCCAGAAAACCGGGTTGGTTGAAGGTTAAAGTTTCCTGAATTTAGCCCGCCTCTCACTGGTAGGTTCTAAGAACAGAAGTTCATCAGCTTCTTGCCCTTCAGTCGAATAATACATTTACCACTGAAGGTTTGGCATTATTACGAGTCAAAAGACCTCCACTGACTCCCCTCAACAGGACATCCTAAAAGCAAATTCCCAGCCTCGGGGTCCTCGGGTTGAGCAGCAAGAATGCGCCCACCAGAGCTAACATAAACGCGTCTCGGAGGAGAGGCATCGGCTGAGTCCTCGGGAAATGGTCACCAGAGTCGACGATTTCTAGAGGAACATCTGTCGTTATGGAACACCGATAGGACAGAATATATCCAAGAGAAACCTCGTCTGGATGTGGGTCTTCATGAATGACTTAACGTAGCAAGATGCTACGCAAGCCTCATGACTATCCACTCTAAAACCTGTGTGTACGCTCAAGCCTGGGTAGTAGGCTTATCTCTCATGGAACAACCCATCCCAACAACAACCAAACCCCACAGGTCCAACAGATACAACAATCATATGTACATAATGCAATAAGATAAATCAGGTACATGCTGAAAGTAAATAATTGTACAAAAGAATAAACACCCAACAAACAAGAAACTACAAAAGCCAGGAGGGACTCACATAGGGAAACCGGGTCCCCAGCAGAGTCGCCAGCTATCGCAACCTAAATGCGAAACGAAAACAATCGGCAAAGGAAAAAGAAAACAGAAGAGTCGCACCGTTCGTTATTTATCCCAAAGGAGGGAAAGGAAATGATCGAAGAAAACCTGAAGAGAAAGGAAAAGACAAGGTCTCGCAACCAAATCTTGGGTTCGGGAGTCGATTATGCGAAGGGAAGGTATTAGCACCCTTACGCATTTGTAGTACTCTACGGGATCCACTCTTGTTGTTCTCGTCTAAAGGGTGTAGGTTTATCTAAGGTACTATTTACTAAGAGAGGGTCAAAAGAAAATGACTTGCACGGATGTCGCATCCACTGCATACGTATCTCATCTGAACATGAGAATCAGAGTCTTCGTAGCTCGACTACCTATGGGTTAAAGAGAAGTGTGATCGGTAAGACATCGCGTCTTATACCTACGTATCTCATCTGGAATGAGAATCAGAGCAAAACATAGTTCAGCCTAACTAGGGGTTAAGGATTGCCATCCGAACATGGACTTACAAAAGAGGACACCAGCTATGTCAAAGGAAGGTGGGCAATGTGTTCACATCCTAACAGTAGGTGTCGCAGCTCGCTCAATCGAGTCTTAGGCAGTTACCTCTTTGCAATAGAACGGACTATCATGCCACAAGATCGGAGACGCACGGAAGGTCTAAAAGTGGGGAAGCTCTGCCCTAGAGTTGTCATGCAATGTGGACCTATGTGTTAGGATTTACAAGGGAACATCCACCTAATGTTAGCATGCAAAGAAAAAGGGAATTCTACCTATGTTATCATACAAAGGGTTCTACCTAATGGGTGCTACCTAAACGGAACAAGAGTCGGCGGATGGATCAAGGAGAGGAGTCACGGATGAGAGTAGATGGCGATGCCTGAAGCAATCGACTTACAAGAGGTAGATGGCGATGCATGAAGCAGTCGACTTACAAGAGAAAAGGCGATGCATGAAGCAATCGACTTACAAAAGGATGGATGAATACGTGTTGGTTCTGTTAAGTTTTGAAAATGATTACTCGATGTTGGATCGAGGTTTTGATCTTGTTTTGAAATGGTTATCGGATGTTCATTTTAATTCTTGTATTAACAGATGAATAAAGAATGAAAGAATAAATATTATACACTTCATGGGAGAGGGGTACATTTGTTATGAATGGGGATTGTTCATGGAAATCAAACAATAAGAATATATATGCCTCATACATCATACAAGTAGGCAACAGTCATTAATCAGATTAGATAAATAAACAAGTATATAATCAAGTCCAAGACTCAAAGAATGAATAATGTAGCATTAAACAATGCATGGGAGTATGAACATGTTAAACAATCAAGCAATAATAAACATGGATGAAAGAAACAAGTATAACAAACATCAGATGAATCAGACAGATGCAACTATGCACACAAAGGATCACTGAATAATTTAATCAAGAAATGATGCAAGGATCAAATAAAATCAAGATGAAATGCCTCTAATACATGGCATATGAGATGAACAAGGGAGGATCAAAAGATCTCTTCAATTGCCATAAGCAATCCCTAAGTCAAACATCAATCATAGAAAAGTCAATTGAAAAGTCAAGTCAACTAAAAAAATATGAAATAAATAGCAAATTAATCAAGAAAATTATGAAAAATTAAAGTAAATGAGGTGGGGTCAGGACATCATCATCCCCCAAAAAGATTTTAAAAATAATAAAATTTAGTGTATAAATTAATTGAAATAAAACAGAAGTCAAATGAAAAGTCAACCAAACAAACTAGGTCAAAAATAAATCCAAAATAAATTGAAAATGGGAAATAAAATTCCAAGAAAAGTTCAGGTTGACCATGAGACATTGGTCAACCTTCATCCCAAAAATCAAATGCTAAAGATAATTCTAAGTCATGAAAATAAAATTAAGAAAAAAAGTGTGTTAAAATGAACCACTTGAAATAAATAATTAAAATAAAATATTAATATTAAATAAATACAAAAATAAAAATTAAATAAAATTAAATAAGACATCAGAAATGTGGAAAATATTTTTTTTGGGATTTTATGGACAAAGGAAATATTTTAAAATAATAAAAATCAAAACAGAAATTAAAATTGAAATAAAAAGGAGAATGAAAATGGAAGGGGGTGCGCTAGTAATTTAATGTGAACTGGACAATGAAAGAGCGCTAGTGGGCCAAAAACGTGGGGGTGTGGAAAACGCACAGCCAAGGCCCATAGTTCAAACTGATTATTCAGGGGCGTGACAAAAAATGAATTGAACATTTATTTAAAAAATCATGTGACTTTGAATCAATAGGGCAAGGCAATTTTAAGTCACAAAAGGACAAAAGCGGATGGACTGCCCAGATTAAAAGCGTGCGCCTGATCCAATGGTTATTAAAAAGACACGTCATCGTCTTCCTCACAAGCCAAACCCTAACCCCATAATCATGCAGAATTCGCGAAAATGAAATGAATTTTTCCAGACTTCAACAACAAAATGCAACCAACGTAGTGCACCAAATGGCATGACATAAAAACCAAAGTTCAAGTATGAAATGTGAGGTTCATCATGGTATCTTATTTTAGGTAAAATAATGGATTTAACATGGAGAAATGTGGACATTAAGATGACACCATGAGCACGGCATGAACAGAAAATAACATCACAAATTCATAACATGAATCATTGCCTCGTGTTAAGGGCTTCAAAAACAGGCATGGCATATGGTTATCATGAGAATGATCATGAAGCAAGCATATAAATAGTATGGAGTAATCATGGAAAACATGATGATGAGCATGGATATATATTGATACATGGCCATGGAAGAGAGTGACAGAGTTACCTAGTGGATGTAAGGTCCACTGCCTCTTGGTTGTGGAAAAAATGGGAGAAAAGGATGCTGCCTCTTGGTGCTTCACTTCAAGAACTTGTGAAATGGAAGAGGAATGAAAACAGATCTTTTGCTCCTTGCCTTGCTTAGCTCGAAAATAACAGCCACCTTGCCTTCAGATTAGGGTTTAGTGCCTTAAATATGATGGACCAAAGTGTCCTTAATGGGCTGAAAATTGTTTTGTTTTGGTTTATGAGCAAATGTGCATTTTGGTTGCAAATGGTGAGGTGTAAAAGCAAGTTCCTAATTTTGGCAAAGGTTAAGTGAGTGGAAGAAATATGCATGGCCAAATGAGGAAATAGGACATGGGCTGGTCGGTTTTGGTCTGGCTGCAGCATAACTTGGTTTGGCTTGTGCAACATAAAAACAGTCCAAGATGATGACTTTGTGACTATGTATCTTGATGAGCACATGACCAAATGGTAAGACAATGCAAACAATAGAAAGAGTTCATGGAGCTTAACATCTTTCATGTTGGGCACAAATGGAAATGATGAATGGAAGAATGTGAAAAGTGGCCCCAAAGTCATGTCATCACAACTGCAAAACTGATTGGGCCAGTTTGGCCTAAATGCTGCCTAGAAAACCAAGTCATGATGCCCACTTTAGGTGAATGTATCTCTCAAACCAATTATCCAGATGAGATGATTCTAAAAGGATGTGAAAGAGGACATGGCAAGGTGTAATTATTGTGAAGAAAGTATTTTCAAATGATGCCTTGAAATGCAAGAAAACTGGCCAAGAAGTCTTGACAAACTTTGAAGATTTTGGGACTTAGAAAATTTTCTAAGTGTCCTAAAAACATGTCTCACTTTGACTAAGCATAACTTTCTCAATCTTGATCAAAATTGAGCAAACTTTATATCTCTATAAAGCTTGGAACAAGAGGAACAACTTTCATGTTGGAGAAATTTTCAAATGGAGCTTTTATCCTGATGGAAAATGGGCTTAAAATGAGTGCAACAACCATGAAAACTTGCCCTAAATGGAAAGTCAACCATTTCCAAATTAAGTAACTTTTCTAATTCCTGATTAAATGACGAATCCATGGTCCAAACTTGATCAAATTTCATATGTAGGCTCCCTTAGGCATGAATTTTGAGATTCCACTCTCAAAATGTCAGGAGTTGACTTTTATGGCCCTATAGTTGACTTTTCCCAAACTGTCTGATTCCCGATTCCATTGATAAATTGAAGCACTTCTAGCTCAAATAAAGAGCTGATTTTTTTGTATATAGACCCTTGTGGACATATGGAGGGCCATGGAAAAGATTTTCACCCAAAGAATCAGAAATAAACTGATTTTATACCAAACCCTAATTTTAGGGCAAAATGATCAAGAACTGATTTCACTGTTTGCCAATGGATCTTTCTGAGATAATTATGAATCTTCCTAGGCCAAGATGCCTCTCTAATCATGACATGGATGAGCCCCTATACTTCCAACCAAACATTGCCTGTTGCAGGTAGCCATGAAACCCTAATTTCATGATTAAATCCAGATGAACACTCTGAGAGCTCTGAATCCTCCACTGATGAACTGAGGACCATAATAAGATACTTGGACCCTCTGAGACCCTTGAGACTTGTACAATTGGAGAATGAAGTCCAATTCTCAATCTTGCTTTGTGTGGGCTCCTTATGTTAAGGAGTGATCAATCAAACCCTGATTTGCAAGTCACTAATGCAGTATGCAATGAGTATGACCTAATATGATGCCAATGAAATGTGAAACATAATCCCATGCTTCCAAGGAAAAAATGAAGGGTAAATTTTGGGGTATTACACAATTCAAAACAACTTCAATAAGTCCAATTAAATTTTCATAGGTTTAACATAGTCAAACAAACTTTGACTAATTTTCTCACTAATTTTTAAAGCCAGGAAGCAATTAAAATCAATTAAAAACAACCAAAAATAGCATAATATGAATTAAAATCTCAAATAATCTCAAAACAAACAAGAAATTGTTGAGATTATTTTTCATTGACTTATCATGATCCATAGATGCTATGAAAATATTTTTGTATTTTTCTAAAATCAGAAAGCATTTTAAAATGAATTAAAATCATTAAAACCCAAATAATTCATGAAAAATATCAAATGAGGTCACAAAAATAATTAAAAATCATAAGATGAAACTAAATTTTTAAAGAAAAATTTTAAAGTTGGTCTCAGATTTTTCTGACCTCATATGAATTTTTTCTGAATTATTTAAAATAGAATGAATTAAAAGAAAATAAAGAGAAAATGAAATAAAACGAAAAAGGCTGAGCCACCGGATCCATTTCATTAATTGACGTGGCGTATTACACGGCCTGGATCTGAGGGTGCATGGAGTACTCAAGTCAGCAGTGAAACACAATGAATTAAAAGAAGTAATCAGAATGGATGCACGAGATTAGATCGTGAGGGAGAGATCTAAAGGCTGGGATCAGAACACGTGGTGGTGGTGGTGGTGGAAACCACCATCTTCTCCGATCAACCAAACAGAATCCGACCAGAATTGCAGGAAAACAAATCTCAACAAAAATGAAAAACAAGGGCATGGAAATGAAGCTCATGTGATCTAGATCATCACTGTACCATTAGATTCCTCTCATTCTTCCTATATTTAGAGAAAGATGAAGGAGAAAATCATGGTGTCCACACGGGTTGATCTTGAAATGGAAAATTAAATGTACCAAAAGCTTGCCTCAAGTATGAGGACTTCAGAGAACCACAAAAACACAAGAATACTACATTGAATTGTGAGTTTTAGATCCAAACAGTTTGAGCTTGTACCTTTGAAATGGTGAGTTTCTGGCCACGAATCCTTCAAACTTTTTGCTCCTTTTTTTATCTCTGAATATAGGGAAGATGATTGGCTAAGGAATCTAGCTTTGAAACTCAACTAATGTTGCTGAATTTCAAGCTCGAAAATATTGAAAATGGTGATTGATTCCTTTGGTGAGGGTTGTGGTTTCAGTTCAGCAGCATGTGCGATCTTCAAAAGGTTATGAAATGAAGGAGAGGAAGCCCTTATTTATAGGTGAATGCATATGATCATCACACTTTTCTCATGTGCATGAGAATTGCAATTTTGAATGCATGGGCCTTTGTAGACATGTGAGAGGCCCATGAATGGCTGAAAGAACTTGCTGAGCTCATATGGAGAGCATGTGGTCATGCACATGGAATGGAAAAGGCTTGCATCTCAAGTTTTAACATGAAATGTCAAAATACACATAAATGAAGAAAAATTTGAATCTCTCAAATGGTAGATCCAAATGGCTATTGTGAGTAATGGTTGGAAAGCTCTTGAAATAAGGAATAAAAGTCATGTTGGGCAAAAAGAACATTTGACATGTGCAAATTGATCAAAACTGGCTTGGAAAGTTCAAGTATAAAACATGTTCAAATCATTTTGAAAAGGTCAACCAAAAGTAAGCTTGGTTAAGCCCCTCTTTCCTCATGATAAAAGCTTCAAATGAAAAATTCTCCAACATCAAAGTTGTATAGCCTTTCAAGACAGTCAATTTAGACTTAAAGTTTTCATCATTTGGATTTTCTATGACAAAGTTATGGACATTTTAAGTTGGGTATTTTTCAAATTCAATGAATTAGGTCCAAGATGACCTATAATGTTTTGCAATGGCACATGTATTTACTTTAGGATTATGAAATTTTGTCCAACATAATATTTTAAGTAGAAATATCAAGATTTCCAATTCCTTTGGTCCCACCTTAAAATCATAGAAATTGAGAAAGTTATGCCCTTGGCAAGTTGACCCAAAATTAGGGTTTCTTTCAAAATGACCTATAATGTTTTGAAATGAATGATGCCCTTCCAAGATTCAAATGTATTTTTGATGAACATTAAAGTTGTTCATATGGTTCTTAGTAACATGTTTTATTTTTGGGTCATCTTCATTTGATAAACACATCAAAAAGTTATAGCTCATTAAACCTCAGCTTAGTCAGATGACTTAACTGGTCAACTTTTCAAAGTCAAACTTCCAATCTTGATGAATAAATGATTGAGGGGCCTAAAATAGGCTCATATATTCATAAAATGATAAATGAAAGAACTTCCCTTGATTAAATTTGATCAGAGGTTGAGATTGCTTCATGGGCAAGGCACAATCAAAGCACAGTGAAATTAGGGTTTCCTTGGGAAACAATCTTCAAGCCCTTTGGGTTATCTTGATCAAATTGGAAAATTGAGATACTTGTGAGACGTATATTATGATTAGAAACTTTGTAGACCATTGTCATGCTTTTTCTCATCTTCATCTAGCCATTGCATTGGGCTTAGGAGCCTCCTAGTTGCATTGTGGAGCACATGATCACTTGAGCTTCAAAGCAAAAAGAGTTAGTGACATATTTTTGTGCTTTTGGTTAGTAATCAAATAAGAAAAGCAATAACATACAATAAAAGCATGCTTGGTGATCTCAAATCACTCAAACAAGTCCCAACCCTAGGGTTAAGGAGCCAACCATGCTATGATCCTTGAGGCAATGCACTTGTGCAATAACATGATGCCATGAGGGATCTTAGGGTCAAAATTAGGGTCTTACACTCGACTACGGATACTTTAAGAATAGTGTCCTTATATTTAATGTGATCTCATGATTAAGTCACACTTGATACATTAAACGGACTAGCTATTCTAGGGACTTTATTAAACAAACATAATAAAGAAAAAGCCTTTTATTATTAATAAATAATTCGATACAAGTACCAAAAGTATTTGCCTCTAGGGCTTACACCAACACATAGAAGCTAGATTTCACTTTTTAATGAAGAAGGTGAATTAAGGTGAACTTAAAGTAAGGCTTTGCTCAAATGAAGCACAATTGGCCGACATTTTCACCAAAGGATTGAAGATCGACAGGTTCCTAACATTGAGAAAGAAATTAAGAATAGTTCAAATAGATAATGATTAATGTGTTTCAACAAATTGGATTGTAGGGGTATGTTGAAATATTAGATATAATCCAAGTTGAGTTGTATGACCCAAGCCCAAAGCTAATTAGGATTTAGGGTTTGTTACTTAGTTTGTTATTTTACTTAGTAGTCAAGTCATGTAGGTGTATATAAATAGACACTTTGTAATTTAATTTTATCGTTCAATTCAATAATACAATCCTTATTTCCTTATTCTCTCTCTTTCTCTCCTCACTAAAAGTGTCTCACGCACTAACAAACAACACATTATGCAAGAATCACATTGCACTCTAGCATTCCTGTAAAGTGACAATCTTGGTAGCAGAAAAGACCTTGATTAAGAGCTAACAGATCAACCAAACCAACATCCTCACTTGCAAACTGTACAAGCCTACGAGCAATATAAAATGGCTCTTCACCTCCTTTTAACATTCTTGCCAACAAATAAATCGATGCATCAACATCACTTTCCCTCATAGACTTGTGCAATACACTGATCAAATTATAGTGTTATTCCCCAGCTTTATCATATGTAAGATGTTTGCTTTGAAGTGCCCCCTTTGCATCCTCTACACTAACGACAACAACAACAACATCCTTGCATTCTTCATTGTCACGGTGTACCCGAGCAACTGTGGTAACATCGACAATCTCCAACACATTCAAAGCAACACGAGCATCCCCGTCACAATTATTACCTATACTTTTTTTGTTTCTTTGGTTATAACCAGACACACATTAAGATGTTTTCTCATACACATTACCGTTGTGAAGATATAAACATCATGGATTTCAGCTACCCTACAATAACAATACCTAAACTATATGGTTCAATTACTTTGAGTAGGAATGTGAAAAATGTTGGTCCAGCCACATACACTGCGAAGGTTCGTGCACCAACAGGAGTTTCCATATCTGTGAAGCTTGAGAAATTAAAATTTGAGAAGATTGGTGAAAAGAAGAGTTTTAAGTTGACAGTTGAAGTTACTAGATCAGGTTTGGCTACTGTGTTTGAAGGGTTAACTTGGTCAAATGGTAAACACTATGTTAGGAGTCCAATTGTAGTTGAGGGAGTGAAAGAAGTTTAAATTATTTATTACCAGATTTATGTATGCAACTACGCATGTGTAAAAAAAATTGAGGAATCGAAGTTGTTACAAATTAGGTACAATTTTAACTGCCGATTAACTACAATTTTTTGGGGTTCATGAACAATGTTGATTTTAGCCATGTGGTATGTCACTTCAGTATTATGCCACACTGGCACTGTCATGTGTATGTCCAGTAAAAAAACTTCCACGTAACATTGCCACGTCAATTTCGATTAATGGTCGTTAACAAGAAGGATAAAAGATATGAATGAAAAATATTAAAAATGTGAATAAAAAATATTTTTAGAGGGACTAAAAGTGAAATTGACAATATTTAGAGTATAAAAACTTAATTAACTCTTATACTTATTTATTTATTTTTTAAAAAGAAAATTATCATTTGGGTTGATGTATTTTCGATTGCCGCCTAAAAAACAAAGGGTAGAGTATGTAATTTAACACAAAATACAAGGGTAGAAGAGTAAAGAAGCTGTATTTCGACCTTTTTATTTTTCCAATAAGGTTAAGGACTGTGAGGATTATGATCTGATAAGATCCTTCCCTGAGTTTTGTCTGTTTCTTTGTTTCGCAGCGCTTCACTTGGCCGTTTCTCCTCAACGACGTCGTTTCTCTTCGCCGGAAAAAATGTCAGGGAAAGGAGCAAAAGGTTTGATAACAGCAAACAGAGACAAGGACAAAGATAAAGATAAGAAGAAATCAATTTCTCGTTCTTCTCGCGCTGGTTTGCAGGTAAGAAATCATTCCTTAAATCTCCCTCTTCCGGTTCCGTCATTTAAACCCTAACCTTTTTTTTACTTTCACATATATCTATTTACGACACCGTTTTATATGACTTATTAGGGTTTCTTCTGTATCCACGGACTTTTCTGTTAATTATTGATATTTTTTTTGTACTGAATTGAAATTTGTGTTATATGTTATTTGCAGTTTCCTGTTGGGAGGATCCACCGCCTTTTGAAGACGAGAACCACCGCTCATGGAAGAGTCGGGGCAACGGCTGCTGTCTACTCGGCGGCGATCTTGGAGTATCTGACTGCAGAAGTATTGGAACTGGCTGGGAATGCTAGCAAGGATCTTAAGGTTAAACGGATTACTCCGAGACATTTACAGCTTGCGATTCGAGGGGATGAAGAATTGGATACTCTGATAAAGGGGACTATTGCTGGAGGAGGAGTGATTCCTCATATTCACAAATCTCTTATCAACAAATCTTCAAAGGAGTAGATTATGGCTGCAGAATAGAACATTTATGTCACTACTAATTATGGATTTTTGTTTGTCGGGTACAAGAACCTTGAAATAATGGTTAAGAATGTCGTTGATTGTGTATAAACCTGATGTTTTGTTTCTCAAATTTATTAATATGGTGCTAATTTCAATTAGGGTTTATGTTATTTTCTTTCAATTATTGGGATTATTGGGTCTGTGGTTTCATGTGCTGGAAAATTACTACCTGTTAAGAATTGAAAGTTCTGGTTTGGGCTCCACTTGGTCTCTCATTATCATAACAGATGTGTGATTCTTGCATCCTCTGCACATGTAAAATAGAAAACACTTCCCTCCTAGAGGAGTGGTCCTATACTTTTGCATCATCATGATAAAAAGACATGTCTGTAGGGCCTAATACAAATGTTGTTTTGTAGCAAACAAAAGATTGATCCTGATTTGATGCTTTCAAACATTTATAATTGTTGAATGAAATGAAATTTAGTTTGAAACACAAAATTGGAAGGTGAACTGATATTAGTTTTCTCATGATTTTCGATCCAAATATTAGCAAACAACAGTGCAATATATCTCGATGTGAGAACTGTGTATTTCAAAATGACTGGTATGAGACCGTTGTGCAACATAAAATTGTAGACATGCTTATACAAATTACTAAGAACATAGTGATTTCAGAATTTTGCTGTATGCGAATGGAAATGTTAATTCCAATTCCGATTTTGTTAGAAACCGAAATCATAGTTTAGGATAATTTCAAGAACAAAAACAGTTAGGATCTGGAATTGCATTTCAGATTTTATGCATTTAATCAACACAATCCACAAACCAGTCAAATAAATACACAAGAAACAATAACTAGTTCAGCACCAATCCATGACAAACTTGGACCCAACTAAAACTTCCCCTAAACTAGATCTACCACTTGTACACCAGAAAGCAGAATAAGCTTCCTAAAATCTGAACTCTAAAAACAGTAACGAATCATAAAAACTCGGTAAAAAATCCATCAATCCAACAGCTTCCACCTAATGTCGATGCAAAACTACGTTTAAATGGTAGCTACCTTAGGTACATCGACGGGAAACTGATCAATTTCATCAATCCAAGGGCTTTTCTCCTTAGCAGGGTTGATGGTCCTGAGAGCCTTCCACACTGCACTGTTACACTTGAATCCAGAGCCAAATGCTATTTGCCATGTTCTATCTCCTTTCTTGATCCTCCCTTTGGCTTCTGTGTAAGCAAGTTCATACCAAAGCGAACTGCTAGATGTGTTTCCGAAACGATAAAGTGTCATCCTCGATGGCTCCATATGCCAAGGAGGTAGCTGCAAGTTTTTCTCCACTTCATCCAAAACAGCTCTGCCTCCGGCATGGATGCAAAAATGTTCAAAAGCTAGCTTGAAATCTGGAATATAAGGCTTAATCTTCATCTTGAAAAGTTTCTTCACAACCAACGTAGCGAAGAATAGAAGCTGCTCGGACGTTGGAAGTACAAGCGGCCCTAGTGTAGTGATATTGGTTTTTAAAGCATCCCCAGCAACTGCCATAAGATCTTTAGACAAATTAACACCAATCTTGCCATCTGCATCTTCTTCTTGGGTTACACAGCTAAAGCACTTGTCATCAGAAGCCTTGTTAGTGCGAACAGTAGTGATCAATCGGTATTTCGATCTTCTTTTGTCCGAGCTTTTATTGGAAAGCAGAACCGCAGCTCCTCCCATACGAAACAAACAATTAGAAACAAGCTTCGACCGTTCGTTTCCAAAGTACCAATTCAACGTGATATTCTCCATGCTAACAACCAATGCATATGAATTAGGATTGCCCTGTAGAAGATCTTTAGCAAGATCGATTGAGATCAGCCCCGCACTGCATCCCATCCCACCAAGGTTGTAACTCTTCACATTCCCTCGAAGCTTGTAATGATTGACAACCATTGCAGATAGCGATGGAGTTGGGTTAAACAGGCTACAATTCACAATCACAATTCCTATATCCTTAGGCTTCACCGAGGTCTTACCGAATAGCTCATCAATAGCACCAAACATCACAGTCTCGGCTTCTTTCCTAGCTTCCTTCATCGAAGGGTTAGGAGGAAAGTTGAGGACAGCCTCAGGAAGGTAAGTGGATTCCCCGAGTCCCGATCTCTCGAGAATCTTTCTCTGAAATTCGAGATTCTCCTCCGTAAAAGTACTAATCAACCGAGACTGATCCATAAACTTCCTTTTTGTGCACTTCCGCAATTCTTCTGGCTTATAACACGAGAAATCGACAAGGTACACTGGTTTCGGACGAGTCAGAAAGTAGAGTGTGGATAGAAAAACAAGTAGAGTTGAGCAAAATATTACAGATAACAAATTGTATTGTAGATTCTCCCAAATATCATAAAGATCTTGGATTGAAAAAGTGGATAACTCAGCAGCAATTAACACCACAAGTGGTGAAAGAAAAAGGTACATTCCATGAGTGATTAGATAGTGATAACCAAGTTTAACATACTTCAATTTAACAGATTTCTTGAAATCAGGTAGGTTCCTAGATGAATGTGGCATCAAGGGTGTTGTAACTGGTCTTGCACCTGTCATTTTTTCTCTGTTCAAAAGTTGAATCAAACTACTTTAGTTAGAGATTTTCCATTAATGGAAAAATCATGAGTGATGACAAAAGGGCACTTAAATCTCAAAAAAAAATCTAGCAAATTCCCTCCAAAAGACCCTTTTTCAGTAGGAACTTCTACTAAAGTACATTCAAAATAATAATCAATAAAAAAGCTTGCTTTCTCTAATTTACATGCTCTAACATAAAAATCAGGTGGAAATTGTTGTAGATAGATACAAGTGAAAACAAAGATGAAGACAGTAGAAAGTAAAAGCATGAAGTGAGTAAAGAAAATTCGGAAACATGGAAAAGATTATTCTGCAAATGGAACAAAACCCAGTTCACAAAATTGTACCTTGAAGAGCAAACTGACCAGAGATCCCAGTAGAGAGAGAGAGAGAACAAGAATGAAGAAGGAATAATTGTTTGTAGTTGTACTTGTTTAAATTTATATGCAGATAGAAAAAGTTGAAGACAATAGAATATGTTTAATTACTCTTTAGCTCTTTAAATATAAGTTATTTTGAAAAATTGGTTTTCTATTTTATTATATTTTTCGATAATGATTTACTATATTAATTATTTTAAAAAACATACTCATATTAATCTTATATTTAAGATGAAAAAAATCTCTCTCTTGTGAGGATTGATAGAAATAGTGCCAAAAAAATAGTTAATGAATTTAAGCCGTTAATAACTTTAAGGATAATTTTAAAAATAAAAAAAAACTAGTACACATTGATAAATTTGTTGTTATTAAATAAATTTGTATGCGTGAATTACTTAAGTGAGTAAAAAGAAGTGAATTATTAAAATAGATAAATAAGACTTTTTTTATAAATAAAAAATTAAATGAAAGTTTCAAAATACGAGTAAATATCAAATATCAGATGAATATCTATGGGCATCAGATGCCTAATCTCCTGCTATCTATTTCGTGAATTTTTTATTCAAATAATTTTTAAATTTTTTTTTTGAAATAATTAATTTTTCAGATTAATTCTCAAATTACCCAACTTTAAAGAGGTGACGTCAGATGAATTGACGTCTGTTCTCTAAGTTAAAGAGGTGACGACAATTGGGTTGACTTATGCACATAGTGTTGCAAATCCAATTATCGCATGTGTGTTTAATTTTAAAAGAGACGCTAATTAGTCTGACATTTGTGTGTGTTGTGTAATTTCTTTTGAAAAACAATATACATTTTCGATAAAAATCAAAATCGGACTAATTGATATTAATATTAATATTAATATGCGTTTACATACGATAACCAAAAAGACTAATGTCGTTGATCGGGATGACCTAACCGACCTCCGGTACCATATCCACTAGCTATCTGAACGCGTGACCCTAACCCACATTGATGATTCACCCCAGGTGTTTGAGGATTTGAGGGCCAAGGAACATCATCACCACCTGCAGAAGATTGCCTAAGATATTTAGACAAATATGTGTAGTCTTGTGTATGCAATAAAGTGCTACCGCCATAGCCTAGTTTGTGACTCATGCTAGAGTAGTTGGGTTGTGTTTGAGTTATTGGAGGGCGACCAGGACGATTGAAGGGCGACATTGGTGTGAATGATGCGTCGAGGAAAGGTTGAAATGATTGTTGTGGTGTTTGGTAGCCATATGGTTGTTGCATGTTTTGGTTTTGTGATGTTTGAGCTTCTTGGCTATAGTAGGAGAAAGGATAGTTGATGTTAAATGATTGCTGAATGTTTTGGCTAAGGCGGCCATGGTATGATGATGTGTTGGGTGCATAGTGATGTTAGGCGTCTTGATGATGATCTACTTGTTAGTGGTGGTACGTGTAACACCCTGTTTTTTTATTAGATACTTTATTATATTTTAATTGTTTGAATTATAGATTTTGATTATTTATTTTATGGTTGTGTGTTGGCGGAGTATGTATCCTTGAGTTAGGGGTATAGAGAGATGATAGAAGTAAGTAGAATAATTTAGAATTATTTTGATAATATAATGTTTTATTTATTTTTATTATATTAATTAGTGAAGATAGAATAATTGGGTCAAATATGAGAAATTGAGAAAGTTAGTGGGAGAAAGGAATATGAGATAATTAAGTTTGAGCCAAATTGGTGATTTGGAAAAGTTTACCCTAAAAATAAGGAATATGAGAAACCTAGGTTTATGGAGATTTTCACAATACATGACATTTGGGAAAAATGAACAAAGAGGCAATAGGAAAGGTGATCAAGGGAAGTGAATGAAGGTTTCAATTCAGAATTTTTGCAAGAAATTCAGGTAAGGGTGAGAACTTGTTCCAATAGTAATGGGTATGGTAGAAGGGTAGAATGGAGGAACCTTTAACCTCCTTAGGGTTGACTGTTTTGATTCATAATTTTGAATTTGGATGTTATGATGGTTGTTATATGATGAATTTTGTGTCCCTTATGTGCGTGTATTTTTCTGTTTTTATGATTGAACATATATCCACCATTGTTGCAATTTCGAAGGTTTTAGGCATAATCTTAAAACTGTGATAAAATGATTTAATTGTGTTAAAATTGTAAATTAACTTTGGATAATTAGAGTATTGCATGGGTTGTAGTTTTATGAACTTTTAGCTTTTTACGGAATCAAAGGCCTCCAACTATGAAAAATGCAGAAAATTTTGTATTCTTTCCGTCACTACTGCGCTCAGCGCAGGAGTCTTTTTTGTATTTTTCAGTCGAAATCGTTTCAGTCGAAAATTTTGCTGTTTATTTCATATACATTATTGGGGTTGAAGAAGATGAAATTTGTGTTGGAAATTTTAGAAAACAATAACTTTTAGTAACACCTTTGTGCACGATTTTGATCATAACTTTCAACTCGTGAATCATTTTGGGTTGGAGTTTGAAGCATTAGAAAGGTGACTCTAAGAGATATAATGTGATGGTGATAAGTGAATTGATTGAGTATTATTCCCATGCCTACTATGTTGGTGAATTTTTGGTTCATACGTTCGGTTAATGAATTGTTGACATATCCCGACGATTTTTGACATAATTTTTATTCCGTAAGTCTAATTTTAATGTTGTTTGAAGGTTTAGAAAGCTAATGCTCATACCTAAAACATGGTAGTGATTGTTAAGATGTTTTAATAATATTAACATGCATAGTATGTTAATAAATGTATTGTTTTATACGTTTGATTAATGAATCGTTGGATTGTTGTAATATCATGGTGTGATAATTATGTTGTTATATCGATGATGTTAAATGTTGATGAGTTGCTTATGTTTGTTGATATTATTAATGTGGTAACATGAATGTGTTGTTGCTTGATGAATGATGTGATGCATAAATGATGAGATGTGTGTGGGCATCCTTTAGGTGAACCTTGTTGTGTTAATGCATGTTATTTGAGAGTCATGCATCTTGGTGTACAGGCTTCGGTCCAATTTTGGTAAGCCTCGATTCTATGGTGATGAATCGGGTGCGAATAGCTAATTCTTATTATGCCGGATTAGTGAAGCGTTATTATGTTGATGGTAACGAGTTTTGGTGAGCCTCGATCCCATTATGATGGATTGGGTGCAAGTAGCTAATTTCTATTATGGGAGATTAGTGAAGCGTTACCTATGGTGATGGTAGTGATTTTGGTGTGCTCCGGTTCTGAGAGGGAATCGATCCTATGGTGGGGATCATGGAGTGAGATGAACTTGAGTGTTCATATTTGGTACCACATGCATGTCGAGTCGGTGTTGAGTACATTGCATAAGTGTTGCATTTGTATTGGTTGTTATTGATGTGTTGTTGGATGAGATGTTGTTGCATATAATGTTAGTGATAATTGAGATGTTGTTGCATATGATGTTAATGATAATTGAGATGTTGTTGCATATGATGTTAATGATAATTGAGATGTGGTTTTGTATGATGTTGATGATAATTGAGATGTTATCGTGTATGATGTTGATTATGATTTGGATGTAAGAATGTGATATGTTATTGTGCATGATTGTGTAGATGTTGTACTCTATTCTTCATTCTATATCATTATTATTGAAATGAATTCTCACCCCTTCTGTTTGAATGTTGCCTTTACATGGGCATCGTGCAGATACTCAAGAGTAGTATTGCTGAAGTAAGTGGAAAGTAGCTATTGGATTACTTCTTTATTTTGTCGCTTTTACTAGTGGTACCTTGCTCTGATCATGTAACATCGGGTTGGGTTAAACACTTATTTTATTCCTTATGTCTGATTATGTTGAAGTCATAAGACTAATTTTTTGTTGAGAATTCTTAAGATGTTGAGTTGATTGATTACAACTTTCTTATTTTGTTATTACAATAGTTGAGACTAGATGTTATTACTTGCTTTATCTTTCATAATTGTGATGATAATTCCGCTGCGATGATACTTTAAAATGGAAGTGAGCATGCGGTGACAAGTTATGAATGTCTTATTATGTGAATATATAATACTGATCAGATGATATGGATGTCGTGTAAACATCCCATGTATGATTCAGATAAATGGGATGTCGTGTAAACATCCTTATTACAAATGTGTGTATTGAAATTTACTGTTGAAACCCGTGTTACGGAGCAGGTCATGTTGTTATGAAGGTGTGACACCCTACATGGTTTTATTTTATATTTAATTTACGCAATAAATTATGTGCGGGGTTTAGGGTGTTACAGTACGGGGTATGCTCTTGGTATTGTGGTTAGGTGTTTGGCATGTTAGGATTGTAGGTTTGTCTGTTTGTGGGCCAAAAAATTTGATGGATAGGTGGTTGTGAGTAACCGGTATGACAATGCTATTGGGGGTTAGATGTTGAACCTTCTTGTGTGTAAGTTACCTGACGTGGGTTGTATAGATACATATCCTCGGCGAGGAACTCAAATCCAACCGATCTGCACCAAGCCATATAATTGCGAGTTGATTTTTCTTTGGTTGGCATCACAGCGTCAGTTAAGACATGGTTTTGTTGGTGCTTCCATTTTCGACACTCAGATCTAGCGAAGCTTTGCCAAGGGTTAAAGTTCCATTGGTCGTTAACTTTTCGTATATGTCATTCTCCAAGGTTTGTCGGAGGATCTGGGTGTTGGTGTAAGCCCTAGAGGCCAATGCTTTTGGTACTTATATCAAATTATTTATTAATAGTAAAAGACTTTTTCTTTATTATGTTTGTTTAATAAAGTTCCTAGAATAGTTAGTTCGTTTAATGTATCAAGTGTGACTTAATCATGGATCATTAAAACATTAAGACTATTATGTATATAGACTGATGATCACATCTCATGGATCATGGATAAGGAGTTATCAAGTCTTAAACATAGGTATGAATATTAAGAGTAATATTTATACTGGATTGACCCACTATGAGAATACTATATAGAATGTTATGCAAAGTGTCATAAATTATTCTCATGGTGATGATGATGTATACCACCATTCGACCTGAAACCACTATGGACCCTAGATGTAGAATCGAGTGCCTTATTGCTGATCAAACATTGTCCGTAACTGGATGACCATAAAGACAATTGATGGGTACTCCACAAAGCATGCTGAGGGACATGAGTGATCTAGATGGAATTTTCCCATCTTGCATAACATGATAAATGTTTGTGGACCCAATATTGAACTGGACAAGGATGACACGGTCTATGCCTTGTGGTCAATATAGACATAAGGGCAAAAGGGTAATTGTACACATAAGTATTATCACAAAAGGATTTGTCAGATCACATGACATTTTCGTGTCTTGGGTAGCAGTGATGTGTTGCTAGATACCGCTCATTATTTATTATGTTAAATACGTGATTTAATATAATTGACAATGTCGCGAAAACCTACAGGGTCACACACAAAAGGACGGATTGATGAGAGATAGAGTAACTAAGGAACACCATGAGGTACGGTATGCTTAAGTAGAATATGAAATATGGTAAGTGTCGCATCCGCGAAAAACAACCGGCGGGCTAAAACAAAACAAACAGAGCCGCCACCGTGCGTTATTTATCCCAAAAGAGGGAAAGAAAACGCTCGAAGTAAACCTGGAAAAGACATGGTCTCGCGACCAAAGAGAGATGGGATCGGGAGTCGGTTATGCGAAGGGAAGGTATTAGCACCCCTACGCATCCGTCGTACTCGACGGGATCCATGCTCAAAAAGATAGAAGAAAGGTTGCTAAACACTGCTCAAAAGAATGCACACACACACACAAGAAACAACACAGGTGGGGGAAGAGAGGAACGGGCTCGCTAGGATATCGCATCCTATGCCTACGTATCTCATCTGGAATGAGAATCAGAGCTACCGTAGTTCGGCTCACGCACGCCGAAACAAGACACACACAAACAAGCAAACATGGAAACCGAATGCCAATGGCTGGACTTACCTCAGACTCCAAACACACACAAAAAGGTTACGGAATACCAATCGGTGGGCTTACATCCAACTCCAAACACACACAAAAAGGTTACGGAATGCCAATCGCTGGGCTTACATCCAACTCCTAACACACACAGAAAGGTTATCAAACAGACAAGCTAATAGGGAGTCTGGTACTCGGACCTAAAAGCTGTCAAGCAAACACCAAGAAGACGCTGAGACGTCAGAAGAAACAAAAAGGGTGAACACACAGTCTAACAGGGAGTCGGGAACTCGAGCCTGATAGCTGTCAAGCAAGACACACGCAAAGAAGGAAAAGGGTTCCCGGAGAGATCTCGTACGATCTCCTGCCTACGTACCTCAACTGGTATGAGGATCAGGGCAACGTAGTTCCCCTTAACAGGGGAGAAACTTCTGCTAAACCAGAGACTGGGAAATGACAAACTAGAAGGGAGACTGACTCGAGCCTAATAGTTATCATGCAATCCACAATGGTCCTAGGTTGAGGTTTCTATCTAACTTGCACAGGCAGCAAGCTATCCTAAACAGGCAAAGCAAACATACACACAATTAGCACACACTATATGCAAACAAAGTAGGCTCACACAAGGTTAGGCTGTGAAACACAAGCCAGATGAAATTGGAAGTGAGGGGTGTGCCTCACAGCTCTTATCCCTGGCCTGGGAGAGCTTGACTCAAATAGAAGGTGTGGGAGTTCAGAAAGCAGGAACTCTTCTATCCACATGTGACGGACTCAACAAAGATCTTGGGTTAATATCCACAATGCATCAACACAAGGTGTGTGAGCAAAGTGGATGACACATTGAATAACAGGAGATGGATTACACATCTCTTTTATCTGCCAATTGCCTTATCAAAGGACTTTTCCTGCCTGGCACAAAGATAAACAAACACAAGCATTGCCTCTTAAGGAGGACTTCAGACAGGCGCCTGCCCAAGTAACAGGACAGGTCTTCCAGACTACATGAAGTCAGTGAGTTATACCTCTAATGGTTAAGCAACCAAGCAATAGCAAAAGCAAGTTCAAGAGAACTTAAGCAACTAATGTACCTGAAAACAATCCAACTCAATCAGTACACAACTCAAAAAAGTCAAATAGACAGTTAATAGTCAACAGTCCACAAACAATGCACCAATGTGCAAGGCACAAGCTCAACTCAAATGAGCTAAAAGCCACCCACAAAACAAGTCAAGATTAGTCAACATTCAACAATCAACCAACTTTAAGCAAATGAATCAATCTCCTCAAGGCCATATGCTTCTTATCCTCTTGAAGAGCAGAACAATAAAACCAACGATTCAAGCTCCTAAAGTGTCCAGATCCACTCCTATATTGATGACTTGAAGCTTTATGACGAAATTGGAGCTCGTAATGGCTTAGATCTTGATTAATTTTCCACTTCCATCTTCATGAATTTGCTTGGAGTGTGCTTGATTTTTACTCGAATTCAATGATCCAATGCTTGATTCTTCATCCACTACACTCAATAAACCAGAATATGGAAGAAAAATGCTATGCTATGTGGAGAATTTTCAAGTTTTGATTGAGAGAAAATTTTGGAGGGAAAAAGTTTCAAGATCCAAAAATGGTGAAAAAGTGATTAACCTCTTGAATTCTGTTATGATTAGAGTATATATATGCTCTACTAATCACTCTCTAATCACATTTAAACAAATGGTAATTGGAATTAGCAATTTTAGGTGCAAATGCAAAATTTGGATTTTCACCCTATGCATGGAATGCATGGTGAATAGTGCACGAATTTCCACTTAATTTCCCTCAAAAATCTGTTTTGGAGCCAATGGAAATGGTGTAATGTTCAAATAATGCACAAATTTTAAATTTCATTTTTCCCTCCAAAAATCAATTGAATTTCCAAATATTTATGTGAATGCAATGCATGCCATGTAATGCCAAATTTGGAAACTAGAGGTCATAAGGAGAAGAATGCAAAAAGAACCAATTGAATTGGAGTTTTGGTTGAGAAGTTATGCCCATTTGAAGTTCCATGTTCTCCTTATCAAGTTTTGATCATATCTCTTTAACCACACATGAGAAATCCATGATCTTGGACTTTTTGGAAATGGGAGAACAAGATCTACAACTTTCATGTTCAACAAAATTTCATTTGAAGCATTTTTGATGATGTAATTTTGAGGAGAAAACCTTTCCATTTTTGGCAATTTTGAATTATAAGTCACTTTCCATTTTTGGAAAGTTTTGTCCTGACTTTATTTTCTTCAATGTTGATGTTTGAAATGTCAAATGAGACTTGTTTGAACATGAATGAAGTATTTCTAACCACTTCCCACCTCCAAATCCAACAGTTGACTTTTGTTGACTGATAGATGACTTGGTCATGCACAGATGAATCTGAGCCTCAATCTCCTGATGAAATGGCTCCAAAATGAAACCCTAGCTTACACAAGCTCCAAAAAACCATATAATGACCCCCATCTCCATGAAAGACCCCATCTCCTTGCAAAACCCTGATAGGCACAATACAACTGATCAGGGTTGACTAGAGGTCAAAACCCTACTCCCAAGGAATCTGATCAGGAACAATGAACCTCTTGGTGATGATAAGACCATGATGATGGTGATGTACTGTAAGACCCCAATTTTAGCCCTAAGATCCCTCATGGCATCATATCACATCATATCATTGCCTCAAGGATCATTGTACACCTTGCCTCCTTCCCTGTGGGTGGGTTGTCTTCTGAGTGTGATTCTTGATCACCAAGCATGTTTTGTATTTGTATATCATTGATTTTCATATGTTTGATAACCCAAAAGTACAAAAATATTATCATCTAACCTTGTTACTTGCAGATGAAGCAACATTAGGTCAAACCAGTCAAAGGCATTCATTGAGCCCTAGATGGTGACCATTCTGAAGAATTTGGGCACCATGATCATTCATCAAGAGTTCATATGAACCATGACATCATTTTGAATCAAGATCTCAAGTGGTAGAGGCTTGGATTTCATCAGAGCACAGCTAGATCAGTTGAAACCCTAGAAAAGTCAACACAACTCAACTGTGCATTCAATCATGGATTTGAAGGTGGGAGATGGTTGGAGAGACCTCATTCATGTCCACACAAGTCTCATATAACATGTCAAATATCAACATTGAAGGATTTGAGGTCAGATGAAAAGTTTCCAAAAATAGTAAGTGACCTGTAATTTCAAACTGCCAAAAATGGAAAGGTCTTCTCCTCAAATTTACATGTCCAAGAAAGCTTCAAATCAAATTTTGTCCAACATGAAAGTTGAAGATCTTGCTCTCACCTTTCCAAAAAGTCCAAGAACATCCATTTCTCATTTGTGGTTGGCAAGTTATGATCAAATCATTGTCAAGGATTTTTGAACTTCAAGCTAGCATAACTTTTGCATCAAAAGGCCAATTCATGTGGTTCTTTTTGGAGCATTTCACTCTTGATACCTACTATCATAATCATGCATCACATTTCATTAAAACTCATCACAAAAAAAGTGCATTTTTCACTTGATTTCATTTTGAATTTTGGTGGGAAAATGTGAATTTGAAAAGTGTGCATTATTTTCATTTCAAACCAATTCCATTTGCCTCAAAACAGATTTTTAGACTTGTTTCAAGTGCAATTCGCACTGTTCCATTGCCTAGCATGTGCATGAGGGTATTTTGGCCAAATTGCATAAATCATTCCATTTCACTAATCCTTGGGTTTTTGGCTAAACATGTTTAATCAGCATCATTAGCAGAGGGTATAAAGTGATAATCATAACAGAATTTCAGGGAACAACTTCAAAAACTCAGATCTAGAAATTTTCATCTCAAATTCTCTCAACTTTTTTATCAATTTTCTTGGTAGCTTTTGCTTTGTTCTTGGTTTATTCATCTTCTACAGGGATAATTGAAGATTATTGAAGCAAGATTGTGAAGAATTCTTGAAGAATCGCAGCTGTTGAAGTTCATGCTCTCTCATGGCAGTTGAAGATTCCAGTCGTATCAAGCATTGTTGAGCTGAAATCCTGCATCCATTCATTCATTCAAACTTGATAGAGCAACTGTTTCATGCTTACAGGACCTGAATTGCACAAATTAACTTCTGCATCTTCATAGAGGTAAGATTTCGATGCTCACAATTCTTGAAATAATCATGTGCATCTTGTAGATCTTGGAATGTAGGTTACACTGAACTTTAGATCGTGAATTTTCATGCTGTTTTGAGTTAGTTATCATGATTTGAAGTTTGATAGTTGGAACTTATTTTGCTCGATCCGTTTGATATGGTTAGATTTAGGTCAATTTGATGCTGGATATGTGATGTATGTTGAATGACGAGTTCAATGATATATGTTTTGTAAATTTCTGTGCACATTGGATCTTGATGATGATGAACATGATGGATGTGTGATGAACAGCTAGGGTTTTGTTTTCCAGATCGTCTTTGATCCATTTGCCCGTGTGTTTGCATGTGTTTTCGTGTTTGTGCACATGTACTGGACCATGTGTCGTTTCCTGATTGGCCAGCGTTTCATTTAAATGAAACGCGGCGTTTTGCCTGGCGCGCTTATTTGAATGCAAGCGCGGTTCGATTCCCCGCTCCACCAAAAATCCATATGCCTTGTATATTTTCTCTTGTATGCCTTCCATGTTCACATGCCTTGCTCATATGTTTTTTTAATTTTCCTTTCCATTCAAAAATTCATAACTCAAAAAATATGCATCCAATTCACATGAGATTTTTTGTGAAATGTTCCTTGTCATGTCTTCTATTTTATGATGATTTTTCCAGAATTTGTGCTCGGGTGGATTTTTAAATTGCCTAGGGTTTGTTCTTGCATGTCATTCATTGCACATTGCTTACCATTTCTTTTATGAAATAATGATGCTTGATCCAATGAAGCTGAAAACTTACATGCATAAACTAGACTCATTCCTGAGCATTTTGGCTTTGAGTTTGCTATTTTTGCATTTCTGGTTTGTGAGATATGATATGATCATTGGAGGTGTGACAATGTGTGTCACACCATTTCTTGTCCAACTTGCTGATTTTATTTACTATGCCATTCATTTGCCAAATGATCTGATTTTTTGCATGTTGCTTCTTCTGTTTGTTAAGTTTGATCATGATTTTTATGGAATTTTTTGATCCATTTCCTATTTGTTTGAGATTTTCTTTGCTGGTTGGTCATAATTGGACTTTTATTGAGTGTTCAACTTCCATGATTTGTGAAATTCTCATGCATTATCATATGGACTTGAAATTTTGTACATTGATTCTTAACATGTTGAAGTTCATTGTGGTTTTGGTTTGGATCATTTATCTTATGTCATTTCTGTTTTAGGATTGCCTTAAGTTGATGCATCAATTTGTGCTTCCTTTGAGCTTGTTTTTGCATACCTTGACTTGTTGATTTTAATTGACATGCTTCCACTTATCCAAATGCCATGATTTTTGGTATGTTGCTCATTTGATATGTTCTGTTTAGGCATGATTTTTATTGGAATTTATTGAGCAATTGTTGATTTGATATGCTTGTGTTCATTCTGTTTGCTCCAATGTGATTCCCACTTGCACACTTTGACATGATTTGTGTATGAAATGAAATTGGTTGATGCTTTTGATATGAGACCACTTGGATGATATTATTGATTGATTAATATTGATTCTTGTGAATTTTCATGTTCTGTTTTAAATTTTTTCCTCATATTTGACCCTAGGCTTTGGCCTAAGGGTTTGCCTCTCATGTTTGAAGTTTTGTTTCAGGTTGCACATGCAAGTTACACAATTGATGATGCCTCATCTTGAGAGCATTTGATATTTGCTTTTGATTACTAATGTGTGTTTTGTAGGTTGAAGTTGATTCAATTGGGATTGACTTGTGGCTTATGCCTTTGCCTATGTTGGTTGTCTGTTGCATTAACTGTTGGTTGATTGTCTGTATAGTATACTGATTTGTTTGATGTTTCCACAAGTACCTTAGTTGCTATAGTTCATTGTGAACTTGCTTCTGCTTTGCTTGATAGCTTAAGCATTGAGGTATAACATCTCTTCTTCATGTAGTCTGGAAGACCTGGCTTGTTATGTGGCCAGGCACCTGTCTGAAGTCCTCCTTAAGAGGTAATGCTTGTGATTGTTTATCTTTGTCCCCAAGCAGGAAAAGTCCTTTTGATAAGGCAATTGGTAGATAAAAGAGATGTGTAGTCCATCTCCTACTATTATGTGTGTCTTCCCTTTGCTCACATTACATGTTGAAGCATTGTGGATCTTAACCCAAGATCTATAGAGTCATTAACTTGTGGAGAGAGTTCCAACTTTCTGAACTCCCACACCTTCTATCATTCAAAGCTCTCCCTGACCAGGGATAAGAGCAATGAGGCACACCCCTCATATCCTTTCATCTGCTTCACCTTAACTCTCAATGTTAAGGTTAAGAGCACCACTTACCCCATTCCAGTTGACTTTAAAGTCTAACCCTTGCTTGAGCCTAATTGCTTGGATATAGTGTGTGCTAACTGACTTTGTTTGATTGATTGCTTGTTTCATTTATACATGTTTGCTTGTTTGCCTTTGTGCATTTATCATCATTAATTGTTCATTATTGCATGATCATCATTTCATATCTTTGTGATCCATCTTTGGTTTGCCCATTGAGGACAACTGTAAGTCCATTCATTGGCCATTGTTCCTATGATTTGGAAGGGATAGAGTGTAAGACCATTTCATTTGGCTACTTATGTCCATTGCTTAGTGCTTGTTTGTTTGTTGTATGTGAGGATGCAATTGTAAGCCCATGTTGTTGGCATTTGTATTCCTATGATCATCCTTTGGAGATTAGATTAAGTCCAGATAGATTGGCATCTGATATCCATGTCTTGTTTTCCTTTGTGAGACTAGTATAAGCCCAACAATTGGCATCTGGTATCATTGTTTTGTTTTAGGAGATTAGAGTAAGTCCAGATAGATTGGCATCTGACATCCATGTTTTGTTTTGCTTTGGAGATTGGTATAAGCCCAGATAGATTGGTATCTGATATCCAGGTTTTGTTTTGTTTTGTGAGATTGGAATAAGTCCAGTTATTGGCATCTGATATCCTTGTTTGTTTTAGGAGATTGGTGTAAATCCATTGATTGGTATCCGGTATCCACCTTTGTTTGTGAGATTGGTATAAGTCCATTGATGGCATCCGGTATCACCTTGCCTTTTATTTGTTTACTTGCTTTGTTGCCTATTCCAAAGGACACACTTGAATCATCTTCTATATGATCTCAAGAGGTGAACTTCTGAGAAGTTTTATACTCCTTTATCCACACCCTCTTTGTCCTAAACTTTTCCACACTTTGCTTTCAAACTTGAAATACATATTGTGCAAACATTTGCATGTCTTTTCAAATTAGAAACCTGGACCTTAAGTCCTTGGCTTTTTCAAACTCCATTTCATAACACTTCTTTCTGAATTGAATCTTAATCATACTTTGACCATATTTTGTAAATACTCATAATCAATTAACTTCACCCATTCAATTGTTTTATGGCTTTGTCCATTGTTAATATGCTTTCATACATTAGCCATAGGTTTCAATTACCATAGTGGTTGATGTAAATCTCACCACATCCTTAGTGAGTTGATTGTAAGTCTTCCATACTTATTATAGGGTTAACCCCTCACTAGTATGTTGAAGCCATCCTCGCATGGTGGATTGTTGGTCTTGGTTGAGTTTTCTCCCGTTGATAATGAAAAGCCTTAGTGCTCTTGTTTTAAAATGAATACATTTATATTTTGGAAATCTTTTAGCCGAACTACGGCGTTTTGATCCTTACCTTCCATGGAAAGGTACGTAGGCAACGGGTTCATCCGTTCAAACACAAAAATAATAACTTGTATATTCTTTTCTCATCTTCCCATTCATGTTTGCATAATATGTCATAAACAAATAATTTTTTTTATACAACAAGTGTGAAAAGGGCTCCCTAGGAGTACCTAGGACGTTTTGGGTGCCTAACACCTTCCCATTGCGTAATTTACCCCTTACCCAGACTCTCTGATCTTTTCATTAGTTTTCTATGTGTAAAACTTCTTAGGCCTTTGTTCGCTTTTTAGCCAATCCTTTGGATAAATAAAAGTGCGGTGGCGACTCGATTCTTTGTATGCTTTGCTTTTGATTTAATCAATAAATCATAAAGTGACGAATACACCGCTACAGAAAAGTGGCGACTCTGCTGGGGATTAACATTAGACCTTCCTCAGTGGGTTTTGCCAACTTTTCATCCTTGTTGTATGATATTTGTTTATTTGTTATATGACATATTTTTGTACAATTTGGGATTACTGTATTGATTGTAATGTTTGAATTGCTTGATATACAATTGATGTTTGCTTGGTGGTCTCTGTGAGATGAGTTCTATACCCGAACTCGAGTGCACCTTAGGATAGGAGAATGGCATAGTCTCGTCGACTTGTGTGGAGTATTCCTTAGCAAGTTGACTTGCGAGTCCATTCACTTGGTGGAGGTCATGTTGGATTAATAATGTCACACAAGTTATTTGTGGTTAGGCATTATTCTTTCAATCATGCGCCTTAGAAGCCAAGGACCTTAGTTTACCAAGCCCATCTTGGCCTATTTTTAGGACGTAGTGCGGAGGTCGTTCAGATGTAAGATCTGATGCGATTGTTACGCGATACTACACTCATAGGAGTCTCTCTTGAGAATATTTTTGGAATACGAGTATTCGTTCCTCCGATAATATTCGAAAGATGGGATGATGACTATGGGAACCTCTTGTAGAACATGTTCGGCAGGTTTAAACCCTAGTACATTCCCTTTGGGTGGTTCTTAACCAAGACTCCATGCTCGTGACTCTCAACAAACCCGTGATTCATGGTTGAGTCGTTCAGACATCCTTAATATCAATGGAACTTGGGTGTCGATAAGGTGAAAACCATAATCCACCAAAATGGATGATTGATATTAAGGATGATTGAGCCGGTTCATGTATCGTTAATATCAATGGAACTTGGGTGTTGATAAGGTGAAAACCATAATCCACCAAAATGGATGATTGATATTAAAGATACTATGAGCTTTCCCATGACCTTTGTCTGGTGTGTCTTGCTTGATCCTTGAGTGTGATTGTTGCATTCATGCATTCATCTGCATCTGTATCATCAAAAAATGAGAATTTTTTTTTTCAAGGAACTTAAGGGGTTTCTTTGCAAAAAATTTCAGACATGGAAAGACAAAGAATTATCCAATGAGATATTTCCATATGCAATAAAATGATTAATATTTCAAAGTTTGCAAATAAAACCCTAGAGTTCCTTGAAATAAAAACAAATCATGTGCACGAGCATTGCATGCATCATTTGCATAAGCAGGTGTTGTTCTCAGCCTCTGGTCCTGTGGCCTAACTGTGGTGCTCTTCATTTATTTTGAAGACACGCGCACTCATCGGTACTACACCAGAGCCAACTCTGCAAGATTGATGGATCATCTCGAACAAGAGAATTGTGAACTCAAAGAGGAATTTTCCAGACTAAGTGCTTTTGATGGATTTATTCCTGGTTAGCCACTTGTCTTCTTTCTCATACATTGATGTTGAGGATGAAGTTGGAATGCCTTTCCAAGCTTTGTTTATTGCTGAGCCAATTGAGAAGAAGTCTCCTTCATTTTCTTCCTATCGAGATGCAAAACTGGCCATCGAATGTGGTGCAGTTGCTGGTTTAGGGAAAATGATTGAGCTTGAAGACAACAAGTCCCGGGCTGGCATTGGCTATTATTCTGGGGCATTTAATGAGAAAGGGTTGTTCAAGAGTGGAGGTTTCATCCATGCTGATCAGGCTGAGGAAGCTGCTGCTATTCTGGAAGAGGATACAGAGGACTTGAGCAACTTCATCATACCTGGTGGTGTCTGCCATAATTGGGTCGATGTGGATGTTCCTACGGTCATTCATAAGTCAGCGTAATTTGTTCACTTTGTTCAAAACCCTTCTCCCATGCCAAAAGGAGAAGTGATGACATTGCTGGCATCATATACAATGATATTTCATTCAATTAATGCATTGTTAAACATTTGTTTTTCCAATTGTTTTCACTTTTTGCTTTTTGCATGAAATTGGTGATCACAAAAAACCCTGAAAAACGAGAATAAAAACAATCTTTTCATCTGCATAAATGATTTGCTTGTTTAAATTCAAAAGTGTTTATTATCCAAAATCATTATGCAGGGATTTCTAAACCCATTGAACATAATGATCCAACGCCATCTCCCAATCTTGAATTCCCTATATTTGAAGCAGAGGAAGATGATGTTGAAGGGGATTCCTGACGAGATTACCCGTCTTCTTGAGCATAAAAAGAAGATCATTCAGCTGCATCTTGAGAACCCAGCAGCAGTCAAACTGGGGCATTACAAATGTAATCAAAAAAAGAAAGAGGGGGTAAAAAATAAAAGAATCAAAATCAAAATCAAAATCAAAAAAAAGAAAGAAAAAATAAAAGAAAAAGTATACCCTCATACCCCAAGTTGACTGATGCTGAATGGATTCAGAGTCGTTATGACCAGCTGAATTTGATTGAAGAGAAACGATTGACTGCCATGTTCCATGGTCAGTTATATCAGCAGAGAATGAAGAAAGCATTCAATAAGAAGGTCAAGCCTCGTGCGTTCCTAGAAGGTGACCTCGTGCTCAAGAAAGTCTTGTCTTTCGCGCCCGATTCCAGGGGCAAGTGGACTCCAAACTATGAGGGTCCATATGTTGTTAGGAGAGCCTTTTCAGGCGGAGCTTTGATGCTTACAACAATGGATGGGGAGGATTTCACTCGTCTTGTGAATTCAGATGCAGTCAAGAAATACTTTGCCTAAAAAAAAAGTATATGCAAAAGAAAAACAGAATAGCTCGCTAAGTTGAAAACCCGAAAGGGCGACTTAAGCAAAAATGAGCGTCTCGGTGGAGAACTCGCAAGGGTAATCCAGGCAAAAATTTGGGATTTGGCAAGTAACTGCATCCTGACAAGACTTTCTGTTCCGCAGCCGTCTTTTCGTTAGAAATTCTCGATTCGTCGTCGACTGAAGCTTCGAATACATCGAGATTCAAATTGGTAGAGAAAGGATCATTATGTTCAATGTAGCCCTCTTCCAATATATATCACTGATTTCAAATTTGTACAGATCTATGGAGTCTTGCCATTTGCAGGCTACCATTCCATCAAATCAATTTGAGCTTTTTATCCAATTATTTGCTTTCTTATTTGTTTCAATTCAACAAATGTTTTGTGTGTTTTAATTGATAAAATGTCATTGTTTCAAACCAATAAAAATTTTCAAAATTGTTGTTTTAAACAAAGTGAACATTCACAGTGATGAAAGGATACTTAAAGAATTTCTCAGTGCTCTCCCAAGGGTGGCATGATTTCCAACAGGTAAGACATTTGTTCATATTCCTGGTATTTGGTTGTATCCTCTTTCTCTTGCTTTGTTGTTGGGGTTGTTCCCCAAGCAGAGTTGTTGTTATGGGTTATTCCCCAAGCGGAGTGCTTGTTGAAGATTTCGCTTTCTTCTCCAGCAGTATTCTCTCCCAGCATGGGTGTTTTTCCTTTTGGAAGATTCGGTAGTTGGTGGTTGGAAACCCAGGGACTCCGTTTCTCCCCAGTACAGTCGCTAGCGGAGTTGTTGTTTCTCTCCCCAGCGTGGTTGCTTTCTTTTTGAAGATTCAGTGGTTGGAGGATTGATATCCCGGTACTTTACCGCTTTCCCCGACATCGTCGCAAGTAGGGTTGTTGCTATCTTTCCTCAGCATAGTCGCTAGCAGAATTTGGGATATATCCCCAGAGCAGAGTGTTGTTGAAGACTTCATTTTCTTCGCCATCAGTGCTCTATTCCCCGGCCAAGTCGCCAGCGGAGTTGCTATCTCCCCATCAGTGTGCTTATCCCTTCAGCAGGGCAGTGATTATGTTCCTCCTCAGCAGTTGTGAGTGTTCTCCTCAGAAGAGTTAGCATTTGGTGGTCGATCCCCCGCTCTCTTCCATATCCCAGTGGATTCTTCAGTGAAATCCCTAGTAGATCTACCCGTAGATTTGTGGTTTGGTGGATTGTATTTGTGCAAAATCCCCATTGGAGTTGGTGTCTCCAACAGAATCGGGATTGTATCTGTGGTTTTCCCTCAGAGTCTCTGTCAGAGCTGATATCCTCAACAGAGTTGCTTTCGTGGCAGTTTCTGCTTGTTGAAACCTCTGTTACCCCAGTAGGTTGGGTTGGTGGTCTAGCATCCAGAGTGTGGGTTGATTGCCTGATCGCTTCTGATCCTCAGTAGAGTGGCTTGTTGCAGAATCTACTTGTGTGATCTGTTTTTCCTTCAGTGGGTGTATTCCCAATGGAGTGGTTATTTGTTTTCCCCATGTAGAGTTGCTTGTGCAGTTAGATTTTACGTGGATGATCTGTTCTCCCTCAGTGGGTTATTCCCCAGCGGATTTGTGTGGAGTTGCTTTCATAGCAATTCTCGCTTATGCAATGAATTTTTGATACTGAGGATTCCCCTACAGATATCCTGGGAGGATTTCTCCTGTTTCCCCAACAGATTCGTCTTTGTGGCTGTTTGTGCCTGTTGTGACTTTCTGTTCGTTAGTTGGGTTGCTGTTGATCCATTACGCAGAGATTTGGTGTTTCTTTGATATCTCTGGTCTTTTGCCTCCCCGTAGATCTTTGCTTTTCAGCATGTAGATATCCTGCAAATTGGCTTTCCAGTTGGTTTCTCCCTGGAAGTATAATACCGGGCGTGTGATTCCTGGGCCTGTTTGTGTTAGATATGTCTGTTTTGTCAGCATTCATCAAACATAAATCACGCATATTCATGCATAATCATAAACATTTAGATATTCATGTTGCATTTTTTGCCATATATCTTTTGTTTGTTGTCTCCTGCTATGGGTTTTATAGATCTCAATAGATCTTCCCCAAGCGGATGTCGGGTGTTAAATCTCTTCATGTAGAGTCAGCCCCATAAGCTGAAAGTGTCTATCTTTCCTTTTGCAGTTCCCCACTGAGATTATCCTCGTGGATGACGGTTTCTTCCGTTTCCTCCCTACATATATATTGGGATGGATTTTCCTATTGAGTTATATCCTCATAGGATGAGTCTTGATTCAGTCTGTCTTTTCGGTTTGGTCCCGAATTGGCTATTTGTCAGCTGTTTCTTGTGCTTCCCTGTGGAATAAATGAATGAATTGCCCAGTAACCGGCGATAATTCCTTTTATCCCCAGTGGAACCTTTTTGGGCCTCTACCCTTATACCGGTAGTTGTAAGTCCTATGTTCCCTCTTCTTGGCGGAATTTGTGGTTATGTACCTTTTATTCCTCAGCAAGAGATGTTGGTTTTCTACCCAGTAGTCGGTAGTCGTAAATCCTAGTTTTCTGCTCTCCAGCAGAGTTTGTGGTTTGTTATAAACCCTAGTTGTGTTTCCCATGCGGATTTGTGATTCTTTCATTCCCCACGTGGAGTTGTTGGTTTTCCACCCAGTATTCGGTAGATGTAAACCCTATTTTTATCCTCATCAGAGTTAATGGCTACTACCCCGTATTCGGTAGTCGTAAGTCCTATCTCTTTTTCCCCTAGCAGAGGTAACCTGTGTGGTTCGTTCTGGTTGATGGTGGATTTTTGGCTGTTGTGGTTTTATCCCCAATAGAGTTGGAGTCTCCCTGTGGAATAAGTTGAATAAATGCTCAATATTTGGCATTCATTCACCCTATCCCCAGTTGAGTCTTTGGTCTTCTACCCCGTATTCGGTAGTTGTAAATCTCATGTTGTGATTTCTCTCCAGCGGAGTTTGTGCCTTGTGGTACAGGTGGATAATTGCCGGTTGCTAGCAATTGTATCCCCAGCAAGTTGTCTTTTGGATCATTGTCGTATGCTTGCAATGTTATCCTTTGAAGTTGCCAGTGGGTCCTTTCACCGTTTGCTAGTGATTTGTTCCCCGGATCATTGATTGTTTATCAATGTATCCCCAGATAGTCCTCGTGGGTAATTGCCGGATGCTTGCAATTCATCCCCAGTGAGTCGCTTTTCATTTACCCGTTTGCCTGGTAATGATTGGTGCTCCCTTTGATTGGTCATCATTATATACCTAGTTTTGGTATCCCGATGCCTTTCTTTTCGGTCGATTTATCCTTTGTTAACCCAGTAACCGGTTGTGGATAATCTTCCATGCGAGTATGTTATCCACGTTCTGACGGTAATGGATAATATATCTCATGCACTCTTCCGTCGAAGCCGTTTGTGTTTCCCCGGTCGAGTAAGATTCGTTATTTCCCTTTTGCGGAATCGAATATTTGTCGTTTCGGGTAATTGCCGGATGCTTGCAATTTATCCTTTGAGTTGTCTTTCGTTTACCCGGATGCTTGGTATCGATTGTCTCTCTTTTTGGTTAGTCACCTATTATATGCCCTAACCGGTATCTCTGGTGTCTCTTCCTTTCGAGTATATTATTCACGTTCTGACGGTAATGAATAATATGTCTCTTTCACTCTTTGGTTAGAGTCCTTTGTTGATCTTCCCCAGTCGAGTAAGATTTGTATTCTTTGTAGAATCGAATATTCCATCCTTTAACAAGTTTGTGTTTCGGATGATGAGTGTTTTGGCAGTAAAAACCAATCCACGTTTTCGGTAGATCGCCTATTATATACCCAGTAACCGGTATCCTTGGTGTTTCTTACCATGCGAGTATATTATCTACGTTCTGACGGTAATAGATAATACATCTCATGCGAGTATTCTATCCACGTTCTGACGGTAATGGATATTGTATCTCATGCACTCTTTGGGTTTGTGTCCCCAGTTGAGTAAGATTCGTCTTCCCGTTGTGGATTCGGATGTCCATCCTGTAAGTCGATTTGCTTTTTCAAGCCCTTCTTTCGGATGATGAGTGTTTTGGCAGTAAAAACCAATTCACGTTTTGGTCGGTCACCTATTATATACTTCGGTATCCCTGGTGTTCCTTCCTTTCTTCTCCCTATTATGACCTTGGTCCCCTGTGGAGTCAGATTTTCCTGAGTTGATGTACCTTTTTAGGTCTTTCTCAGATGTTGGTTGATTGATATCTCTCACCCTTATACCGGTCTTAGATATTCATTCTTCCTGAGTTTGTTACCTTTATACCGGTAACACCTCATTTCCTTGTTGCTTTTCCCCGTGAGAGTCTGTTAGACCTTCTCCAGTGGAGTTTTCTGTGGTGATTTTACCCTTTTGCTGTATTGGCGTTTTCCCCAATATATGCATTGTTCCTCGGCAGGGAGGTTCTTTGTGAATCTTTTTCCTGGTCCGAGTCCGGATTTTTATCCGAAGTATCCTTTGTGGATAGTTTGAGTCAGCTTGTGTCTTTCCGATGGATGTGTTGTCCTTTGGGAATCTCCTTTTCCCCCAGTTTGAGTCCTTTACTTCCTCAGTAAAGTCTCCGGTTTGTTTTCTGTTTTCCCCAACTCAGAGTCGTGTCCTGCTCACGCATCCTTTTCCTTTTTATCCCCAATAAGAATCCCCATGAGAGTCCTGTTAGAGTCTCTGTTCCTGGTGAGTGTATTGCTCCGACGGATCGTCTTTTCTTCTGTGCGAACTATATCCCCACAGAGTTTGTGTCTTTTACATGCATACATGTGCATCATGAGGTCTCTTAGGGACCAAAATTTGTCTCATTACTGTTATTTAAGCCCATTCTACCGCGTCGAGATGAAGATTTCTAAACTTCATTTCTCCGGCTAGAATGACCTTAAATAGGGGCATCTGTAAGACCCCAATTTTAGCCCTAAGATCCCTCATGGCATCATATCACATCATATCATTGCCTCAAGGATCATTGTACACCTTGCCTCCTTCCCTGTGGGTGGGTTGTCTTCTGAGTGTGATTCTTGATCACCAAGCATGTTTTGCATTTGTATATCATTGATTTTCATATGTTTGCTAACCCAAAAGTACAAAAATATTGTCATCTAACCTTGTTACTTGCAGATGAAGCAACATTAGGTCAAACCAGTCAAAGGCATTCATTGAGCCCTAGATGGTGGCCATTCTGAAGAATTTGGGCACCATGATCATTCATCAAGAGTTCATATGAACCATGACATCATTTTGAATCAAGATCTCAAGTGGTAGAGGCTTGGATTTCATCAGAGCACAGCTAGGTCAGCTGAAACCCTAGAAAAGTCAACACAAGTCAACTGTGCATTCAATCATGGATTTGAAGGTGGGAGATGGTTGGAGAGACCTCATTCATGTCCACACAAGTCTCATATAACATGTCAAATATCAACATTGAAGGATTTGAGGTCAGATGAAAAGTTTCCAAAAATAGTAAGTGACCTGTAATTTCAAACTGCCAAAAATGGAAAGGTCTTCTCCTCAAATTTACATGTCCAAGAAAGCTTCAAATCAAATTTTGTCCAACATGAAAGTTGAAGATCTTGCTCTCACCTTTCCAAAAAGTCCAAGAACATCCATTTCTCATTTGTGGTTGGCAAGTTATGATCAAATCATTGTCAAGGATTTTTGAACTTCAAGCTAGCATAACTTTTGCATCAAAAGGCCAATTCATGTGGTTCTTTTTGGAGCATTTCACTCTTGATCCCTACTATCATAATCATGCATCACATTTCATTAAAACTCATCACAAAAAAGTGCATTTTTCACTTGATTTCATTTTGAATTTTGGTGGGAAAATGTGAATTTGAAAAGTGTGCATTATTTTCATTTCAAACCAATTCCATTTGCCTCAAAACAGATTTTTAGACTTGTTTCAAGTGCAATTCGCACTGTTCCATTGCCTAGCATGTGCATGAGGGTATTTTGGCCAAATTGCATAAATCATTCCATTTCACTAATCCTTGGGTTTTTGGCTAAACATGTTTAATCAGCATCATTAGCAGAGGGTATAAAGTGATAATCATAACAGAATTTCAGGGAACAACTTCAAAAACTCAGATCTAGAAATTTTCATCTCAAATTCTCTCAACTTTTTTATCAATTTTCTTGGTAGCTTTTGCTTTGTTCTTGGTTTATTCATCTTCTACAGGGATAATTGAAGATTATTGAAGCAAGATTGTGAAGAATTCTTGAAGAATCGCAGCTGTTGAAGTTCATGCTCTCTCATGGCAGTTGAAGATTCCAGTCGTATCAAGCATTGTTGAGCTGAAATCCTGCATCCATTCATTCATTCAAACTTGATAGAGCAACTGTTTCATGCTTACAGGACCTGAATTGCACAAATTAACTTCTGCATCTTCATAGAGGTAAGATTTCGATGCTCACAATTCTTGAAATAATCATGTGCATCTTGTAGATCTTGGAATGTAGGTTACACTGAACTTTAGATCGTGAATTTTCATGCTGTTTTGAGTTAGTTATCATGATTTGAAGTTTGATAGTTGGAACTTATTTTGCTCGATCCGTTTGATATGGTTAGATTTAGGTCAATTTGATGCTGGATATGTGATGTATGTTGAATGACGAGTTCAATGATATATGTTTTGTAAATTTCTGTGCACATTGGATCTTGATGATGATGAACATGATGGATGTGTGATGAACAGCTAGGGTTTTGTTTTCCAGATCGTCTTTGATCCATTTGCCCGTGTGTTTGCATGTGTTTTCGTGTTTGTGCACATGTACTGGACCATGTGTCGTTTCCTGATTGGCCAGCGTTTCATTTAAATGAAACGCGGCGTTTTGCCTGGCGCGCTTATTTGAATGCAAGCGCGGTTCGATTCCCTGCTCCACCAAAAATCCATATGCCTTGTATATTTTCTCTTGTATGCCTTCCATGTTCACATGCCTTGCTCATATGTTTTTTTAATTTTCCTTTCCATTCAAAAATTCATAACTCAAAAAATATGCATCCAATTCACATGAGATTTTTTGTGAAATGTTCCTTGTCATGTCTTCTATTTTATGATGATTTTTCCAGAATTTGTGCTCGGGTGGATTTTTAAATTGCCTAGGGTTTGTTCTTGCATGTCATTCATTGCATATTGCTTACCATTTCTTTTATGAAATAATGATGCTTGATCCAATGAAGCTTAAAACTTACATGCATAAACTAGACTCATTCCTGAGCATTTTGGCTTTGAGTTTGCTATTTTTGCATTTCTGGTTTGTGAGATATGATATGATCATTGGAGGTGTGACAATGTGTGTCACACCATTTCTTGTCCAACTTGCTGATTTTATTTACTATGCCATTCATTTGCCAAATGATCTGATTTTTTGCATGTTGCTTCTTCTGGTTGTTAAGTTTGATCATGATTTTTATGGAATTTTTTGATCCATTTCCTATTTGTTTGAGATTTTCTTTGCTGGTTGGTCATAATTGGACTTTTATTGAGTGTTCAACTTCCATGATTTGTGAAATTCTCATGCATTATCATATGGACTTGAAATTTTGTACATTGATTCTTAACATGTTGAAGTTCATTGTGGTTTTGGTTTGGATCATTTATCTTATGTCATTTCTGTTTTAGGATTGCCTTAAGTTGATGCATCAATTTGTGCTTCCTTTGAGCTTGTTTTTGCATACCTTGACTTGTTGATTTTAATTGACATGCTTCCACTTATCCAAATGCCATGATTTTTGGTATGTTGCTCATTTGATATGTTCTGTTTAGGCATGATTTTTCTTGGAATTTATTGAGCCATTGTTGATTTGATATGCTTGTGTTCATTCTGTTTGCTCCAATGTGATTCCCACTTGCACACTTTGACATGATTTGTGTATGAAATGAAATTGGTTGATGCTTTTGATATGAGACCACTTGGATGATATTATTGATTGATTAATATTGATTCTTGTCAATTTTCATGTTCTGTTTTAAATTTTTTCCTCATATTTGACCCTAGGCTTTGGCCTAAGGGTTTGCCTCTCATGTTTGAAGTTTTGTTTCAGGTTGCACATGCAAGTTACACAATTGATGATGCCTCATCTTGAGAGCATTTGATATTTGCTTTTGATTACTAATGTGTGTTTTGTAGGTTGAAGTTGATTCAATTGGGATTGACTTGTGGCTTATGCCTTTGCCTATGTTGGTTGTCTGTTGCATTAACTGTTGGTTGATTGTCTGTATAGTATACTGATTTGTTTGATGTTTCCACAGGTACCTTAGTTGCTATAGTTCATTGTGAACTTGCTTCTGCTTTGCTTGATAGCTTAAGCATTGAGGTATAACATCTCTTCTTCATGTAGTCTGGAAGACCTGGCTTGTTATGTGGCCAGGCACCTGTCTGAAGTCCTCCTTAAGAGGCAATGCTTGTGATTGTTTATCTTTGTCCCCAAGCAGGAAAAGTCCTTTTGATAAGGCAATTGGTAGATAAAAGAGATGTGTAGTCCATCTCCTACTATTATGTGTGTCTTCCCTTTGCTCACATTACATGTTGAAGCATTGTGGATCTTAACCCAAGATCTATAGAGTCATTAACTTGTGGAGAGAGTTCCAACTTTCTGAACTCCCACACCTTCTATCATTCAAAGCTCTCCCTGACCAGGGATAAGAGCAATGAGGCACACCCCTCATATCCTTTCATCTGCTTCACCTTAACTCTCAATGTTAAGGTTAAGAGCACCACTTACCCCATTCCAATTGACTTTAAAGTCTAACCCTTGCTTGAGCCTAATTGCTTGGATATAGTGTGTGCTAACTGACTTTGTTTGATTGATTGCTTGTTTCATTTATACATGTTTGCTTGTTTGCCTTTGTGCATTTATCATCATTAATTGTTCATTATTGCATGATCATCATTTCATATCTTTGTGATCCATCTTTGGTTTGCCCATTGAGGACAACTGTAAGTCCATTCATTGGCCATTGTTCCTATGATTTGGAAGGGATAGAGTGTAAGACCATTTCATTTGGCTACTTATGTCCATTGCTTAGTGCTTGTTTGTTTGTTGTATGTGAGGATGCAATTGTAAGCCCATGTTGTTGGCATTTGTATTCCTATGATCATCCTTTGGAGATTAGATTAAGTCCAGATAGATTGGCATCTGATATCCAGGTCTTGTTTTCCTTTGTGAGACTAGTATAAGCCCAACAATTGGCATCTGGTATCATTGTTTTGTTTTAGGAGATTAGAGTAAGTCCAGATAGATTGGCATCTGACATCCATGTTTTGTTTTGCTTTGGAGATTGGTATAAGCTCAGATAGATTGGCATCTGATATCCAGGTTTTGTTTTGTTTTGTGAGATTGGAATAAGTCCATTTATTGGCATCTGATATCCTTGTTTGTTTTAGGAGATTGGTGTAAATCCATTGATTGGTATCCGGTATCCACCTTTGTTTGTGAGATTGGTATAAGTCCATTGATGGCATCCGGTATCACCTTGCCTTTTATTTGTTTACTTGCTTTGTTGCCTATTCCAAAGGACACACTTGAATCATCTTCTATATGATCTCAAGAGGTGAACTTCTGAGAAGTTTTATACTCCTTTATCCACACCCTCTTTGTCCTAAACTTTTCCACACTTTGCTTTCAAACTTGAAATACATATTGTGCAAACATTTGCATGTCTTTTCAAATTAGAAACCTGGACCTTAAGTCCTTGGCTTTTTCAAACTCCATTTCATAACACTTCTTTCTGAATTGAATCTTAATCATACTTTGACCATATTTTGTAAATACTCATAATCAATTAACTTCACCCATTCAATTGTTTTATGGCTTTGTCCATTGTTAATATGCTTTCATACATTAGCCATAGGTTTCAATTACCATAGTGGTTGATGTAAATCTCACCACATCCTTAGTGAGTTGATTGTAAGTCTTCCATACTTATTATAGGGTTAACCCCTCACTAGTATGTTGAAGCCATCCTCGCATGGTGGATTGTTGGTCTTGGTTGAGTTTTCTCCCGTTGATAATGAAAAGCCTTAGTGCTCTTGTTTTAAAATGAATCCATTTATATTTTGGAAATCTTTTAGCCGAACTACGGCGTTTTGATCCTTACCTTCCATGGAAAGGTACGTAGGCAACAGGTTCATCCGTTCAAACACAAAAATAATAACTTGTATATTCTTTTCTCATCTTCCCATTCATGTTTGCACAATATGTCATAAACAAATAAATTTTTTTTATACAACAAGTGTGAAAAGGGCTCCCTAGGAGTACCTAGGACGTTTTGGGTGCCTAACACCTTCCCATTGCGTAATTTACCCCTTACCCAGATTCTCTGATCTTTTCATTAGTTTTCTATGTGTAAAACTTCTTAGGCTTTTGTTCACTTTTTAGCCAATCCTTTGGATAAATAAAAGTGCGGTGGCGACTCGATTCTTTGTATGCTTTGCTTTTGATTTAATCAATAAATCATAAAGTGACGTATACACCGCTACATGTACCATTTCAACCAAGATTATGATCAATCTCCTTGAGGAAACAAGAAACCCTAATTGGAACACAAACCCTCAGATGGCTAGTGATCAATTCAACAAAACCCTCAGGCTTGAATCTTTTAACCTCTCTATCTTCTGAGCAAGACTTAGGAGGATGACTTGCTCATGGTTTCCATATGATATGCAAAGATGCAATGACTAATGTCCTAAAAGATGAAATGCAATATGTTAAGCTAGTCCCCAGAGAGGAGGGCAAATTTTGAGGTGTTACAGCTGCCCCTATTCAATCCGCTGTGAACCTGTCGATATGAACAGCCTCGGCTTTCAGATGATCATGATGAAGAGTGATTGAATACCAAGAACAGACGAACAATTTGCACTCTGATGGGAAAATAATTAACAATGCCTGTCAGAATCGGCAAAGAAATGATTCCAAAAGAAGAATCCGTCTGGTACGGAGAAAGTCGGCCTGAATACCGAGAAGAAACGTTGACCTGAATACCAAAATAAATGGTAACACAGGAGTAACCATGGCCTGAACGCCGCTTATCAGTCTGAATACTGAACATCAGAATATGAAAGTATTGATATCGGTCTGAATACCGAGAGATCGGCCTGAATGCCCAACAACTGGCCTGAATGCCGCTTTGGTCTGAACACCACTTCGGTCCGGATACCGGAAAATTGGCCTGAATGCCACAAGCTGCATCGATATGAACTTCGGAAGCTTCCTCGATCTGAACATCAGAAACTTGGGTCTGAGTACCCCCTCGGTCTGAGCACCGGAAGACTGGCCTGAACGCCACTTTGGTCTGAACACCACCTCGGTCTGAATACCGGAAACTTGGCCTGAATGCCACAGGTACTTCAACCTGATTGTTGGAAACTTCTTCGATCTGAAAATCGGAAACCGGCCTGAGTGCCACAAGTTCTTCAACCTGATTGTTGGAAACTTCTTCGATCTGAAAATCGGAACTTTGGTCTGAATACCACAAGTTCTTCAACCTGATTGTTGGAAACTTCTTCGATCTGAAAATCGGAACTTTGGTCTGAATACCCACCTCGGTCTGAGCACCGGAAAACTTCCATGCCTGTCAGCGTCGGCAAAAAGGAATAGTGATAAATGAGTCGGCGCACGTGACAACGACCCATGCTGGGGATAACAAGCCATGAACCGGGTATTCTCTATTCAACCCTAGCCAACGAACACTTTGCGCTTAGTTGGGGATTATTCTTTCTCTTTTCTTTACTTTTTGGACCCCGAAACCTCCTGGATTATCATTCCATCTCCGCCCGACAGAAGTCTTTCCTCCAATATCGCACTACTGGGGAATATTGTTGATTCAAATCACGATGCCAAACTCCTCAGAGTAACATCTTCACCTTCTGGCGAAACCACCTCTCAAACAATAACCACGGTCTGAGACTAGCTTATGCTTGCAATGCTGATGCATGACTTTTTTCAGCATAATGCTCCATAATCATGGAAATGCTACGCGATTTATTTATGCAATATGTTATGCTTATCTACATGATGAATGCATAAATAAGCATCCCCCTCAAGGGACTCTTCTGGGAAGCTCGAGGCACTCTGATGAGGAACTCGCCATTGCTCCAACTCCACCCTGCTGGGGAATAACACTGTTGCTGGGAAATAGGCCACCCTTACCAGGGATAACCTCCTCTGCACCCGGTCCTCTTGGGGACTTCGCTGGGGAATAATCACCAACGCACTCTGTGGGGAAACAACGGTCTCTGACTTGTTGGGGATACAACAATCCCGACTCTGCTTGGAGAAACCACTACCAACAGATACCTCCATTAGGTAATAGCAACCTTCAGGCCTGGCTACTGAGGAAACACCGATCTCAAACCCGCTGGGGAGATAACCATCCTGACTCTGCTAGGGAAAACACAGACCTCGAATCTGCTGAGGAGATAACAATCCCAACTCTGCTTGGGGAAACCAGGAAATTCTGGCACAGAACACCCGTCGACTCGTCGAACCATGGCATTCACCGTCTAGATCCACTGTCAGCTTTCCACTTTTGAGAACTCCCAGACTCGTCTGGACTTTTCTGATTTATCACCTTGCATTCTCAACTGCTCCGTCCTCTACGGAGAACAAACTCCTTAGATTGGTACAAACTTTCTAATCTTCAGACTTTGAAGAGTCTTCTTGATTAATATCCAGGATCGTCGTACGTCCTCACCGTCTTTTCACCATTCTTCCATTCATTCGTCCCTGATTGGACTCCTCGGGGATCTTTCGTCAAAAGCCTCACACCACAACCTGCAAGTGAGTGAGGATATCTAACAGTACCTGCAAAAGAGATCGTTAAATAAAAACGTGCCCCAGGCGTGTCAAGATTTCAACACTTGGGTCACTCAACCTTTCGAATAAGATTTCAAATTTTTCAATCTTATAAGCATGCATTGGAAGGGACCTGTATGTCTTAAAATGCAAAGATTCTTTATAAAAAATAACTGGATGTTTTTGCAATCAAAGCGGTAATGAAAAACAAAAACAAAATTATTTGACTGAATATGCATTTTATTGATTGAAAAAGTGCGGCTCAAACTGAGCAATACAAAGGAAGCAATTCCTGAAAAGAGGTAATTGCGCACAAAAGGAAAAATCTATCCTAATGGCAATGCGGAACCGTGATCTTATCGAGTTCCAACTCGGTTACACCCCATATGTCCTCAGGCTCTCCATGCTTTCTGCCTTCTGAATAAGACGCTTCCAACTGATCCCTACCGAGGACTATCCATGTCATATCCAATGTACAAACGATCATGCCAGACGCAATTGTTCATTTCAATCCCTCTTTTTCCTGGACCGCCCTTTCGGGTTTTCAGTCCACCGGGATACCCTTTTTTGCCCAAGCCGCCTTTTCAGGTTTTCGACTTGCCGGGTGTACAGTTTTTTCTCTTTATCCCTAATTTTTGCCCGAACCTTTTTTCATTTTTTTTTCGGTTCGCTGGGATGCCCATTTTTGCCTGGACTTTTATTCTTTTCGTCCAGCGGGTCTCTTTATACGAAGTATTTTTTAACTGTGTCCGCATTCACAGGGGATGGAAAATCTTCACCATCCATGGTCGTTAACAACAAGGCTCCGCCAGAGAAAACCTTCTTGACCACGAATGGACCTTCATAATTGGGTGTCCATTTGCCCCTACGATCGTTTTGAGGAGGAAGGATCCTTTTCAGCACCATATCACCTACGTGATACACACGAGGTCGCACCTTTCGGTCGAAAGCATGCTTCATCCGTTGCTGGTATAACTGCCCATGACAGATGGCTGCCAGCCTCTTTTCCTCAATCAGGCTCAACTCTTCGTACCGGGTCCTTACCCATTCCGCCTCTTGCAATTTCACGTCCATCAGGACTCTTAAAGAGGGAATTGGAACCTCAACCGGTAGCACAGCTTCCATCCCATACACAAGTGAGAAAGGCGTTGCCCTAGTAGATGTACGCACCGAAGTCCGATACCCATGCAAAGCAAATGGCAACATCTCATGCCAGTCTTTATAGGTCACAACCATCTTCTGCACAATCTTCTTGATATTCTTATTGGCTGCCTCAACCGCCCCATTCATCTTCGGACGATAAGGAGAAGAATTGTGATGCTCGATCTTGAATTCCCGACACAGTTCCGCCATCATCTTATTGTTCAAATTAGAACCATTGTCAGTAATGATTCTCTCAGGAACCCCATATCTGCAAATGATGTCTCTCTTCAGAAACCTGGCAACGACCTGCTTCGTCACATTTGCATAAGAGGCTGCTTCCACCCACTTGGTGAAGTAATCGATAGCCACTAATATGAACCGGTGCCCATTCGAAGCCGTAGGCTCTATCTTTCCGATCATATCAATGCCCCACATAGCAAACGGCCACGGAGACGACATTAAACTCAACGGATTTGGAGGCACGTGCACCTTGTCAGCATAAATCTGGCATTTATGACACTTCCGCACGAAATTGAAACATTGGGCCTCCATTGTCATCCAATAATAACCTGCCCTCAGCAGCTTTTTCACCATTGCATTCCCACTGGCATGGGTACCGAACGATCCCTCGTGAACCTCTTTCATCAATTGGCTTGCTTCTTTGTCATCAACGCATCTGAGCAAGACCCAATCGAAATTCCTTTTATACAGAACCCCATCCTTATTCAGATAGAACACCATGGCCAACCTCCGCAGAGTCTTTCGATCCTTCTTGGATGCTCCCTCAGGATACTCTTGGGTCTCTAGATAGCGCTTGATATCGTAATACCACGGCCTCGCATCATCAGGCACTGTGTCAACAGCAAACACATAAGCCGGTCTATCCAGACGTCCCACCTCAACACTAGGGAACTGATTCCACCACTGCACCTTAATCAAGGTGGCCAGAGTAGCCAAAGCATCTGCCAAAGGATTCTCTTCTCTAGGCACATGATGCATTACCACCTTGGTGAAAAACGTCAACAACCTCCTCGTATAATCCCGGTATGGAACTAAATGAGACTGATGCGTATACCATTTTCTGTTAACCTGATTTACGACCAAAGCTGAATCTCCATACATGACAAGGTTCTTGATTCTCAAATCAATCGCCTCTTCAATCCCCAGGATACAAGCTTCGTATTCAGCCACGTTGTTGGTGCACTCAAATGTTAGCCGGGCAGCAAAAGGAATATGGGATCCTTTCGGCGTAACCAAAACAGCACCAACACCGCTACCATTCACGTTAACAGCCCCATCAAACATCAGAATCCATTCGGATTCAGGGTCAGGCCCCTCCTCCGGGATCGGTTCCTCGCAATCTTTCGATTTGAGAAACATGATGTCCTTATCAGGGAATTCAAACTTTATCGGTTGATAATCCTCAATAGGTTGCTAAGCGAGGTAATCAGACAATACACTCCCCTTGATCGCTTTCTGAGAGGTATACTGTATATCATATTCTGTCAAAATCATTTGCCACCTCGCAACCCGTCCGGTCAATGCTGGCTTCTCAAAAATGTACTTGATTGGATCCATCTTGGAAATCAATAAAGTGGTATGAACCAGCATATACTGCCTCAGTCGGCGAGCAGCCCAGACCAAAGCACAACAAGTTTTCTCGAGCAGTGAATATCTCGTTTCACAGTCGGTAAACTTTGTGCTAAGGTAGTATATGGCATGCTCTTTTCGACCAGACTCGTCATGCTGCCCCAATACGCACCCCATAGACCCCTCGAGGACCGTCAAGTACAGAATTAACGGTCGTCCATCCACAGAAGGCATCAGAATCGGAGGCTCCTGCAAATATTCTTTTATTTTTTCAAATGCCGCTTGGCAATCATTATTCCACCTGACCGTTTGATCTTTTCTCAACAACTTGAATATAGGTTCACACGTGGCTGTTAGATGAGATATGAACCGTGAAATGTAGTTCAATCTACCTAAGAACCACGAACCTCCTTCTCTGTTCTCGGCTCAGGCATTTCTCTTATTGCTTTTACCTTAGCAGGATCAACCTCGATTCCTTTCTCACTTACAATGAACCCCAGCAATTTACCGGACTGCACTCCGAAAGTGCACTTGTTCGGATTTAACCTCAGTCTGAATTGTCTCAACCAGTCAAACAACTTGGCCAGATCTACCAAATGCCCCTCTTCGGTTTGGGACTTTGCTATCATGTCATCAATATAGCATTCAATTTCATGATGAATCATATCATGAAACAAAGTCACCATGGCTCTCTGATAAGTAGCACCGGCGTTCTTGAGACCAAATGGCATCACCTTATAACAAAAAGTGCCCCACGGTGTGATGAACGTTGTTTTCTCCATATCATCTGGCGACATTTTGATTTGATTATAGCCAGAAAAGCCATCCATGAAGGAAAACACCGAGAATTGAGCTGTATTATCTACCAACACATCAATGTGAGGTAGTGGAAAATCATCCTTCGGACTAGCTCTATTCAGATCCCGGTAGTCCACACACATTCTCACCTTCCCATCCTTCTTCGGGACTGGCACAATGTTCGCGACCCAAGGCGGATAATTAGTGACAGCAAGGAAACCAGCATCCCACTGCTTCTGCACTTCCTCTTTTATTTTCATTGCCATCTCAGGTCGAGTTCTGCGCAACTTCTGTTTCACTGGAGGATAATCTGCTCTTAACGGTAGCTTGTGCACAACGATATCAGTATCCAACCCTGGCATATCCTGATAAGACCAGGCAAAGATGTCGACATACTCTTTCAACAATGCCACCATTCTGCTCTTGACACTCGCCTCCAAAGCAGCCCCGATTTTCACTTCTTTTCTGACCTCGTCGGTACCCAGATTCACTATCTCAACTTGCTCCTCATGCGGCTGAATCACCTTCTCCTCTTGTTTCAACAACCTGGCTAATTCCTCCGGCAGTTCACAATCTTCTTCGCCTTCTTCTTCGGCATGATAGATCGGATTGTCGAAATCATATGAGGGTGTAACAGGATTGTTATCAATGAGATCCGGCGAGAAATCGCATCTGCATGAATGTTGATTCATGCATTGCTTTAGAACCGGAGCGAGACAAATCGAAAAGGAAAATGAAAACATTGCCATTTTTATTTTTGTTTTTAAAACTGCAAAAATAAATGAAAAACAGGGAACACCGCTTTTTAACTGAAAAACATCCTTTTATTTATGATGCAAATTTTGCAAAATGAAACATGAGGTGGCCCTTACAATGAACCATTACGTTTCGGGCAAAACGTATGGTTTCCATGCAAATAAAATTGAAAACAAGAAAAATATTACTCTTCCAGTAGAGTGACAGTGATGATCTTTTCAGCCTTCCAGTTCTGGACTCCCATCCCTGGCACGCACGACTTTATCCATCGATCAATTTCACAGTCACTGTCAACTTCCCCATCCACCATACATATGTGATCTGGATCCAGCATTCCAGCACTAGTGAATGTGACTGACGGACGACGTCCTCTGCCTTGTCCAGACGAGCCTCGGCCCGACTGATAACCCACTCCAAATCGGTCTTTCTTGGCGGCGATGTCCATCATCTTCCCCCAACCAGGAGCTTCTCCACTCTTCACCACCTCGGCGGCCTGCTTATACGGAGAAATGGACGGTTTCACCTCTTCTTTGGCAAAAAGAGCATTCTCCACCTTAACGGTTTTGAATGCTTGACTCGGCGTCTCCCATATCTCACCGTCCATCTCCACGTACTTGAATGATGATAGGTGGCTGACGAAGATATCCTCCTCCCTGCAAACGGTGAAGACCTGCCCGTCCCAGATATACTTCAGTTTTTGGTGCAAAGTCGAAGTCACTGCCCCAGCAGCATGAATCCACGGCCTACCCAACAGGCAACTGTATGCCGGCTGAATATCCATGACATAGAAAACGGACTTAAACACCTCAGGCCCGATCTTCACCGGGAGCTCAACCTCTCCAAACACCGCCCGCTTCGAACCATCAAAAGCCCTCACTATCAGGTCAGTGGGCGTCAGGATCAACCCTTCACAGTTCAGCTTTGCCAGGGCCTTCTTTGGCAACACATTTAAGGAGGAGCCAGTATCAACTAACACGTGCGAGAGCACGGCCCCTTTACATTCCATAGCAATGTGTAAAGCCCGATTATGATTCCTCCCATCCACAGTCAAATCCAAATCGGTGAAACCCAGCCCATGACTGGCATTGACATTAGACACCACCGTCTCCAACTGATTGATAGTGATCTCTTGAGGAACATAGGCTCTCTTCATAATTTTCAATAAAGCCTCCCTGTGCCCCTCGGAGCTCAGCAACAACGACAAAATTGAGATCTTGGATGGGGTCTGCTGCAGGTGGTCAACAAGTTTGTACTCTGACTTCTTGATGATTCTCAGGAATTCTTCCGCTTCATCATCAAGTTCTCTCTCTGACCCACCAGGCGCCGGTGTCACCACGGGAGTACCTTCATTCACCACTTGTTTTCGTCTTACCCTGGCTAAAGCCTCGGCCTTTTCTTTCTTTTCTTTCTCTCCTTCTCCACCCCTCAAAGCATCGGGCGCAAACAACCTCCCACTACGAGTGAAACCACTGGGTCCGGCATTATCCACCTTTGAAACGGTGGTTCCACTTGCAACTTGATCCTCCATTTTCTCTCCGTTACAATATATTTCCCCACCATAATGCCACGGCACGACATCATCTTTGTCATAAGGAATTGGCCCAGGTACCGTGATAGTAACTGGAGCCGCATCTGCCAGCACTGACAAATCAACCGGGTCAAAGTATATAGTTATGGTGGAGACATCTTCCTTCCCCAAATCAACCTTCTCAAACTTGAGGCTTCCCTCGTCCATCAGCCTCTGGACAGCCTCCCTCAAGAGTATACACCCATTGATAGCAACAGTGCACGCAGCACAACCAACATCACAGCCCGGGAAGACCCCCTTCTCCAACAATAACCTCTTGACCTCAGCCAAGGGAGTCTTCAACTGATCTATACTCAACAGCCCAATTTTGTCCTCCTCAGAGATTGCATTCACCCCCATTTGACCATGCGCAGGCATGGGATTAGCATTCACGTTTGGAGATGGAGCAAAGTTGATAGCTTTAGAATCCACCAAGTCCTGGACCACATGCTTAAAAGCTTTGCAGTTTTCTACATTATGTCCAGGTGCACCTGAGTGAAATTCACATTTGGCATTCTCATCAAAACTGGCTGGCCTCTGATCAGGTCTCAAAGGAGCCAAAGTTCGCAGTTGTACCAACCCCAAATCCTTCAGTTTTTTCAACAATAATGACTAGGTCACAGGCAGCCTATCAAACTGACGATCATTCATCCGCCCCCTGACTTGATACCCGACCCTCTGCGGTCTCTGCTGAAACGGCTGTCTTGGTTGTTGCGGTTGTTGTTGTTGCTGTTGTGCAGGCTGATTATCAGCAGGAATAGTTACCGCAGCGGTGTGCTGAAAGTAACGATCCCTACTCGGTCCTCTTTGCGTGTATACAACACTTGTATCACCCTCCTTCTTCCTCTGACCATTACCAAAGGGCTTCTTCGACCCAGATGACGAAGCACTACCCTGGATCTTCCCCAGCTTCAACCAACTTTCAGTTCTTTCTCCGGCCACCACAATATCGACAAAATTGGTAACCGGGCATCCAACCATCCTCTCAACAAACGTCCCCTGAAGGGTACCCATAAACAAATCTGACATTTCTCGGTCCACCAATGGAGGTTGAACTCTGGCAGCCAACTCCCTCCATCTTTGTGCATACTCCTTAAACCCCTCATTAGGCTTCTGAGACATACCCTGCAGCTGGGTACGACTAGGAGCCATGTCAGTGTTGAACTGGTACTGTTTAAAGAATGCATCGCCAAGATCCTGCCAGCTCTTGATGTCAGAAGACTTCAGCTTGGTGTACCATTCCAAGGATCCTCCGGACAGACTGTCCTGGAAGAAGTACATCCAAAGCTTTTGGTCCATCGTGTACGCGAAGATCTTGCGGAAAAAAGCTTGAAGGTGAGTTTCCGGGCAAGAACTCCCATTATACTTATCAAATGCGGGCGCCTTGAACTTCTGCGGGATCACAATCCCCTCAACCAGCCCCATATTCGACATATTCACAACCCCTGGAGTGGCATAGCTTTCGAGAGCCCTGATCTTCTCTGCCAACAACTGAATTTCTTTATTTGGTGGCTGGACACCGTATTGACCAAACGGCTCATTATGCATGGAGAATTGATCATCTTCTCTGTCTTCCTCCCTATCATCCTCAACCCCAAAGAAAGGAGGAAACAAACTGTCCTTCAGATTATTGCCCATCTGACCAGGTCCACCACCTGTGGCAGCACCAAAACCACCGGCATTATTGTTCACCACACCCACAGTTGTCCTCTTTCCACCGTCCCTAGAACCACCCAGACCATGGTTAGAGACACCATCCAGATTAACACCACTGTTGGTAGCTGAAGCCCGCTCGAGCTTCTCTACTTTATCAGCCAGTGCTTTCTGCCTGACTACAAACCCTTGCATGATGTTAATCAACTCATTCATCTTCTCCTTCAGCTCGAGAACATCTGTGTTTGGTAGATCCATCAGTCTAGGTGTATTGCGTCTGGTGAAGTATCTGTGTGGACGTGTTGAGTGCAAGGTTACAACTCTACGAGCACGAGCAATGATTCCTGAAACAATCAAGCACGTTAGCAACGGATACCTGCAAAATAAAAATAAGTTATTATGATCATGCATGAATGCAATGTCTATCCACATGAGGAACACTCTGTCTTTCGACCCTGGCTTCATCGAGACAGATAATAATCCGACAGCAACATTCTGACATTCATCATTTGATTTCATCATACAGATCAGAGATATATGATTTAGCAAAGAAACCATCCAACCATGTGTGTGCTATGTGAGAGCATACAGGAAAGCAAATAAAGCTTGAAAACCAATCACTGAATGAAAATAACCACTGCATATCAAAAATGCACAATAAGTGCAATAGTCATACATCAAGCTGATACAAATCAGATACAACTCTCCAGAATCAGAAAGAAAATACAAGCAAGTGAATTCCGTCAACAGGCCTGACGGTAATCCACACAAATGAGAAAAGGTCTACACTGATGAAGGCCCCACAGACGGCTCTGCATCATCTACCATCTTGGTAAACTTCATCGCGAACCTAAGCTCGGTGTTCTCCTGCTGCAATCTCCCTATCTCCTTCTGGTGAATCTTCATCTGTCGGAAGTAATGATCTCTCTCAGCAATGTAGTGATCTCTCTCAGCAATGATCTTCACGTTCTCTGCTTCCTTAATCTTCAACTTTGCTTCCCACTCGGCGACGAGGATTCTGACTCTGTCTTCCCTCTGATCCCTCACAAGGATTTGCCTCCTCTTCTCATCTTCAATGACCTTTGAAGCTCTAGCCAACCTCTCCTTGGTGATATCGTGCTCTTTTGTAGACGACTCCAATGCTTGGCTGATCTTGCGGTAATAAGCGGTGTCTATCTCGAAGTGCTTCACTTCCAGGGCATGTCGCTTATCCTGATCTTCCATCCTCCCTTTGATCTCCTGATTAGCCATCTGAATCCTGGCGACACTCATCTCCAATTCCGTCTTCTCTGCTCGCAACTGATCTCTGGCCTTCTTCATCTCAAGGAATTCTTCCATACTGACAGAAGAACGCGGCCCCTCAATCAAAGGACACCAAGGATCACCTCCCGGAAATGGTAGATGTGTGAGCTCAATCCTCTTCCTAAGCCAGTCATCAAATGGAGGAAAAGACCTGTTGTTAACCTTGCCAAAAGGAACCTTGCCCTTTCTCTGAATGTCACGCCACTCATCAGACACTTGCCTCAACTTTAGCTGATTACCCTCAATTGGGAAGTAGAAAGACTCCTGAATCTCTCGTCCAAGAGGAGGACCCTCCACAGCAAACCCCATCTGTCTCCTAAGAAGAACCGGGTTGTAATTAATGCAACCTTGAACTCCTATAAGAGGTACATTGGGAAGACTTCCACAACTGTAAATGAAATCTCGTCCAGCCATACCATTGTGAGTCCAAGCTATGTCCTTGGCCCGCAAACCCATCAGCCTGAATGACCACTTGACAGTAGGATCAAGAAAGGCAAAGGCACCTCTGGAAGGCAAGTACCCCATGAACCACTTATGCAACAACTGAGCACAACATCTGATCAGTCCCCCACGCTGCTTCTCGTTCCGATTGTGGACCGAGTAGTAGACATCTCCAACTAGAGTAGGAATAGGATTCCTCTGTATAAACAACCTGATAGCATTAAGGTCCACGAAGTTCTTCTGATTAGGAAACAAGATGATCCCATAAATGCTCACGACAATCAAGGCACAGACAGTCTTCCAATTACCCACAGCAGCATGTTCCTTGGCTTTAGCCTCCAAGAAACTCAGATGAAAACCAGGTAGCTTTCCCTTCTCCTTCAAACCCCCCTTGGTCACCTCTGGGCTCAAATAAAGAGCACGAGAAATCTCAGCAACATCAGGCTCCCCCTTAGTGGCAAAGAAAGGAATCTGATCTCGGATCTGAATACCCAGGATGCTGGCATAGTCCTCCATCAAGGGTCCCAACAAATAATCCGGGAAGACGAAACATCTCAAGCCCGGGTCATAGAACTGGAGAAGAGTATGAATGGCGCTCCTATCACTGTCTGTGAGCCTGAAAACCAACTTCAGAATACCACCGTATGCCTCCCGGAACAACCCCACATGGTCAGGTGTAATCAATGCTATCATGTCTCTCAGCACACCAATCTCTGGGTCGAAGAAACTGTAGACGACATCATCCTTCAAACCGGTCCTCATGTTTGGAACAAAGAAGTCTCTCAACCAGGATCTTGATCAAGAATGTCCCTGCATATGGATAAACATGAGTTAGATGCAGGTAAATGCAAAATGTGAATGATGCTGATGTATGAATGCAATGTATTGTGCCATCCTCCAAGTCATCTGAACATCTGTTGCACTGAGTTACAGCCTCTGAACTGATCACAACCATTTGAGGTACTGAGCAATCATAAATCCGACTTGAGGTTCCGAAATAAACGGAACTGAAGGATACATCACCATCATCACCAGAGATTCTCTGAACAAATAACCACAACACTTTCTGAACCAGCCCGGGGAATCCTGAAATAAACGGATCCCCACTGATAAATACCACGGACAACACTTCGGCGTCTCGGAAATAAATCCATAAATCCGACTTATAAATAGAACTCTGATCAATAACTGAACCATTAGTCACCATCAAAGTCAACACCAGAACATGCATCTGTACGAATCAACCCTCCCCTCACAGGTGAATTCTAATCAGGTCATCCTAAGGCGGATAATGGTCTCGACAATCGGGCAAAGATACTCAACGGGTTTGCCCTTTCAGGTGTGCCGTTGTAGCTCTCTTAAGATCGTCTAATCCAAAGATCCGGGAAAGCACGGTCACCGAAGTCAATAGTTCAGATGAAGTTACTCAACCAGAGTGGATACTCCACAAAGGAAGAGCTCCCTCAAAGAACCTTGTCCGGCTTGTGGTATGTCATGTCGCCCAAAATATGTTGACCTAACATGAGAGGCAACATGAGACCACACTAATCCTAGGTGTATACTCGGGCCTGGGTTTTAGCCCCACTCAGAACACCCACCCCATATCAGAGAAACCACCTGTACAGAGGACAGCAAAATGATAGTATGATGCATGCAAATATTTATGAAAATATATACACAGCAAAATAATAATAAATGCAATAAATAGCAGCACAAGCAACCTAAACTATCCTAGAGAGCGCTAGGAGAGACTCGCTTAGGGAAGATGGACCAGCAATAGGTCAACTTCTTATTGTCCCCAACAGAGTCGCCAGCTGTCGCATCTGCGAAAAACAACCGGCGGGCTAAAACAAAACAAACAGAGCCGCCACCGTGCGTTATTTATCCCAAAAGAGGGAAAGGAAACGCTCGAAGTAAACCTGGAAAAGACATGGTCTCGCGACCAAAGAGAGATGGGATCGGGAGTCGGTTATGCGAAGGGAAGGTATTAGCACCCCTACGCATCTGTCGTACTCGACGGGATCCACGCTCAAAAAGATAGAAGAAAGGTTGCTAAACACTGCTCAAAAGAATGCACACACACACAAGAAACAACACAGGCGGGGGAAGAGAGGAACGGGCTCGCTAGGATATCGCATCCTATGCCTACGTATCTCATCTGGAATGAGAATCAGAGCTACCGTAGTTCGGCTCACGCACGCCGAACAAGACACACACAAACAAGCAAACATGGAAACCGAATGCCAATGGCTGGACTTACCTCAGACTCCAAACACACACAAAAAGGTTACGGAATGCCAATCGCTGGGCTTACATCCAACTCCTAACACACACAGAAAGGTTATCAAACAGACAAGCTAATAGGGAGTCTGGTACTCAGACCTAAAAGCTGTCAAGCAAACACCAAGAAGACGCTGAGACGTCAGAAGAAACAAAAAGGGTGAACACACAGTCTAACAGGGAGTCGGGAACTCGAGCCTGATAGCTGTCAAGCAAGACACACGCAAAGAAGGAAAAGGGTGCCCGGAGAGATCTCGTACGATCTCCTGCCTACGTACCTCAACTGGTATGAGGATCAGGGCAACGTAGTTCCCCTTAACAAGGGAGAAACTTCTGCTAAACCAGAGACTGGGAAATGACAAACTAGAAGGGAGACTGACTCGAGCCTAATAGTTATCATGCAATCCACAATGGTCCTAGGTTGAGGTTTCTATCTAACTTGCACAGGCAGCAAGCTATCCTAAACAGGAAAAGCAAACATACACACAATTAGCACACACTATATGCAAACAAAGTGGGCTCACACAAGGTTAGGCTGTGAAACACAAGCCAACTGGAATCGGGTGTAGTTAGCTCTTAACCCTAACATTGAGAGTTAGGGTGAAGCAGATGAAATGGGAAGTGAGGAGTGTGCCTCACAGCTCTTATCCCTAGCCTGGGAGAGCTTGACTCAAATAGAAGGTGTGGGAGTTCAAATAGCAGGAACTCTTCTATCCACATGTGACGGACTCAATAAAGATCTTGGGTTAATATCCACAATGCATCAACACAAGGTGTGTGAGCAAAGTGGATGACACACTGAATAGCAGGAGATGGATTACACATCTCTTTTATCTGCCAATTGCCTTATCAAAGGACTTTTCCTGCCTGGCACAAAGATAAACAAACACAAGCATTGCCTCTTAAGGAGGACTTCAGACAGGTGCCTGCCCAAGTAACAGGACAGGTCTTCCAGACTACATGAAGTCAGTGAGTTATACCTCTAATGGTTAAGCAACCAAGCAATAGCAAAAGCAAGTTCAAGAGAACTTAAGCAACTAATGTACCTGAAAACAATCCAACTCAATCAGTACACAACTCAAAAAAGTCAAACAAACAGTTAATAGTCAATAGTCCACAAACAATGCACCAATGTGCAAGGCACAAGCTCAACTCAAATGAGCTAAAAGCCACCCACAAAACAAGTCAAGATTAGTCAACATTCAACAATCAACCAACTTTAAGCAAATGAGTCAATCTCCTCAAGGCCATATGCTTCTTATCCTCTTGAAGAGCAGAACAATAAAACCAACGATTCAAGCTCCTAAAGTGTCCAGATCCACTCCTATATTGATGACTTGGAGCTTTATGACGAAATTGGAGCTCGTAATGGCTTAGATCTTGATTAATTTTCCACTTCCATCTTCATGAATTTGCTTGGAGTGTGCTTGATTTTTGCTCGAATTCAATGATCCAATGCTTGATTCTTCATCCACTACACTCAATAAACCAGAATATGGAAGAAAAATGCTATGCTATGTGGAGAATTTTCAAGTTTTGATTGAGAGAAAATTTTGGAGGGAAAAAGTTTCAAGATCCAAAAATGGTGAAAAAGTGATTAACCTCTTGAATTCTGTTATGATTAGAGTATATATATGCTCTACTAATCACTCTCTAATCACACTTAAACAAATGGTAATTGGAATTAGCAATTTTAGGTGCAAATGCAAAATTTGGATTTTCACCCTATGCATGGAATGCATGGTGAATAGTGCATGAATTTCCACTTAATTTCCCTCAAAAATCTGTTTTGGAGCCAATGGAAATGGTGTAATGTTCAAATAATGCACAAATTTTAAATTTCATTTTTCCCTCCAAAAATCAATTGAATTTCCAAATATTTATGTGAATGCAATGCATGCCATGTAATGCCAAATTTGGAAACTAGAGGTCATAAGGAGAAGAATGCAAAAAGAACCAATTGAATTGGAGTTTTGGTTGAGAAGTTATGCCCATTTGAAGTTCCATGTTCTCCTTATCAAGTTTTGATCATATCTCTTTAACCACACATGAGAAATCCATGATCTTGGACTTTTTGGAAATGGGAGAACAAGATCTACAACTTTCATGTTCAACAAAATTTCATTTGAAGCATTTTTGATGATGTAATTTTGAGGAGAAAACCTTTCCATTTTTGGCAATTTTGAATTATAAGTCACTTTCCATTTTTGGAAAGTTTTGTCCTGACTTTATTTTCTTCAATGTTGATGTTTGAAATGTCAAATGAGACTTGTTTGAACATGAATGAAGTATTTCTAACCACTTCCCACCTCCAAATCCAACAGTTGACTTTTGTTTACTGATAGATGACTTGGTCATGCACAGATGAATCTGAGCCTCAATCTCCTGATGAAATGGCTCCAAAATGAAATCCTAGCTTACATAAGCTCCAAAAAACCATATAATGACCCCCATCTCCATGAAAGACCCCATCTCCTTGCAAAACCCTGATAGGCACAATACAACTGACCAGGGTTGACCAAAGGTCAAAACCCTACTCCCAAGGAATCTGATCAGGAACAATGAACCTCTTGGTGATGATAAGACCATGATGATGGTGATGTACCATTTCAACCAAGATTATGATCAATCTCCTTGAGGAAACAAGAAACCCTAATTGGAACACAAACCCTCAGATGGCTAGTGATCAATTCAACAAAACCCTCATGCTTGAATCTTTTAACCTCTATATCTTCTGAGCAAGACTTAGGAGGATGACTTGCTCATGGTTTCCATATGATATGCAAAGATGCAATGACTAATGTCCTAAAAGATGAAATGCAATATGTTAAGCTAGTCCCCAGAGAGGAGGGCAAATTTTGAGGTGTTACAGTAAGGTACCACGCGCTTAAGTGATTTTGGCATATTATAAGATATGGGCCACATACACTTAAGTGGGCTTTTTAGCTTGCAGCCCACACAAGTGGTTCTATAAATAGAACCCTTGTGCAGAAGCATTTGTGCAGTTTCAATTTCGTTTCTCTCACTCTTTCTTTCTCACTCAAAGCCTTCATTCGTAGCAGCTAGCACTGAGATTGAAGGAATCCGTTCGTGTGGACTGAGTAGAGGCGTTGTCACCGTTCAACATTCGTGATCGCTCCGTAGATCTGCATCAAAGGTTTCAATCACCACAAGAGGTAACGATTTTATCACTGATCATGCCCATTCGTAAGGATCACTAAAGGAGAAATTTTTAAATTCCGTTGCATTTTGGATCGCTCTTCTCCTTCACTGGGATGTGTTGAAGCATACCGGACTGCAAGTTAACAAGATCACTATGGTGCATCTCCACAGTGGTAAATCTTATGATCGGTGTGCATGCAGTCCAAACGGTTGCATCTTGTTCGTTGATTTCATGGTCATGATCCAAGTTTAGATATAGACGCCAAATGAACTAAAATATGAAAATATATTAGATTATAAAATGGGTGATATTAAAAAACAAATTATTACGAATTAATTAGGTTAATGGCAATACATCTGTTGGTCGAAGGTGATCCAAGAGATTGCGATACTGGTAATATAGTGTCTAGGACATCTGTTGTAACTCATACCATGTGTCGACCATCTGCACCAAAAAAGTAAATATATTATTTAGAGATAATAATAGATAAAGTAACTAAATATAGTCCATTGTTAAGAACTTACTTTTGTGCGTATGGGAATGTGAATGGGTTGTGGTTGACGGGCGCTAGGGACGGTAGTCTGGACCAACCTCATGCTTGGAGCAAAACAACACATCCAGAAAATGTAGATGTATCTTTGTGTGCATTTTTACATAAAGAGCTATAAAGATAAGTCAAACAAGCGGACCCCCAGCTGTAACTTCTTATTATATCTACATGTCTTAGTAAAGGTAAATACATAACATGCATACTAGAACCACTACCTTCGGGAAATAAAAATAAACCAATTAAAAGCATAATATAACACCTAGTTTTTATTATTCGAGCGTCTTCGGTAGAATTTTCATCTAACTGTAAGTTGTTGTAATATGCCTTAAGGTGTGAAAGGAGTATACCTTGACCTCTCGAGTTATCATCTAACAAGTCAGCATCCAGGAGTTCCTTGCAAATTGAATTCACATAGTTGGTTTTAGCATTTACCGCCTTACCCTTGATAGGCAGTCCCAATAACATGCAGACATCTTCTAACATCATGGTACATTCACCGGTCGGAAACCAGAATGTGTGTGTCTCGGGACGCCATCTTTCACATAAATCTAGAATAAATTTAGTATCAACCGACCAAGACATGATTTTTCTTATATGTCCAAAATTGGCGAGCTCGACATAAGGCTGAATCAACGCGTCGATGGCGTATTCAAAGGCATTAGAAATATACTAATAACTGCATTGGTCAGAATAACATATTTTATGTTAGCACCGAGCTTCGCAACCAGATGTGAAAGATGGAGTGCAATGTTAATGTCAGGTCAATTATTCAGTGAATGTTGTATAAAAGTGATGAAAGAGAAAATTATCAAAGCTAGCACACACGCGGTTACAATCTTTGACCGTCGTAGGCAAAATTTCAGTGTACAGGAAACAATGGACCACCATGAGGGGATGCCAAATTTATCCTATGTTGTTAGACTAAATAGAAGTTGGTGCGAGTGTGGAAAGTTCTAGGCCTTTCGTATTCCTTGCTCCCATGTCATTGTGGCATGCGCACATACTCGTTAGGACGCTTACAACCATCTATCTGATGTTTACAAGGCCATTATCGTCATGATTGTCTATAAAAAAGCTTCTTAGTGCTAGAAATGGAGGAATATTGGCCTCCATATCAAGGGGACATAGTTTGACACAACGATGAGATGTGAAGAAAGAAAAAAAGACGACCAAACAGTACGCGTATTAGAACAGAAATGGATACGGCTGATAAAATGATAAGATTATGTAGTATATATCGTCAACCGAGACACAATAAGAAAAAATGTCTCAATCTTTGAGCAACCTCTGCATCATAATTTAGTATCTCCTTTCAATTTTTGTAACCTTTGATTTTGATATATTAATAAATTTTTGTTACAATAAGGTTAACAACAAACATCCCTCCAACTTAAACACATTTAAAACCGAACAAGTCTGAATAAGCAACACAAACAACAAATATCAAAACAGATAAAAATACTTAACCGTAACATTTAAAAACAACATTTCTAACTGATTACGACAATTAAACTGATATCATTTGATCCAAACATCATTTCTCTAGCATCCTTATCATTTTTTACTCGCACCCATCCACGTACTGCATCGAGTCTCTCAATACTTCTAATTTTTTCGCCTTTAGGTATGTTTCCGTCTAACCAGCAAACTAACTTCCTCTTTAATTGCTCGAAATGACAGATGTTCCAGAAGAGCATCTCCATCGGAGGCTTGTCTCTCGAATAAATCACTTTTCCATAGCGGCGACGGAGACAAACCATGTTGCAATATAATGAAAAGAGATGTGGAAAAATGAATCACACAATACCTCTATTTATACAAAAAAAATTACACAATACACGGAGGCGCCAGACCAATTGACGTCTCCTCTTACTTTTTACACATGGGCGCCAATTGGATTAGCAGCTCCATGTGTTGTAGTCAACTCAATTGACGTCCCCTCTTTAAAATTAAGGATAAACATCAATTCATATGACACCTACATCTTAACGTTTTTTTTAAGTGGGGTAGTTTGGGAATTAATCTAAAAAGTGAGTTATTTTGGATTTTTTTTTGAAAAAGTGGATTATTTGAGTAAAAAATTTCCATTTCGTTAGATAAATAAAATATATGTGTCTATCTATGGATATTTATCAAAAGACTATATGCGAATTTTGAGAGATTTATATATATTTACGACTATCTATGAATATTAATATTTATTTATTTTTGGTTAAATTACAATTTTAATCCTCAATTTTATTTATTAATGAAAATGATCTCTTTATTTTAAATTCAAACAATCTTGATCATCTGTAACATTTTTTTATAAAAAATCGATGAGATGTTTGTTTTTAACTTATATTTTTATTCATAAAGTTCTACGATATATTTATATGTGATGATTTATAAGAATTTTGTCATTTAAAAAAATAAAAACATCATTAATTTTAAGTGAAAAAATATGAAAGGGGATCAAAATTATTTAAATTTAAAATAGAGAGATCAATTTCGTGAATTAGGTAAAATAGAAGATCAAAATTATAATTAAATATTTTTTAAATACAAACTATTATTAATATTAATATTAATAGTTTTATATTCATAAAAAAATATTTAAATAATTTTGAGAATTATTAACGAGTACGAATATCCACGTAGACGAGTATCATCAAATCCATATTCGTATTCGTGAACTAACCGATAACAAAATATTTGTTAATTTTATTTGTGAATATTTAATAAGCCATTAAAAACGTATTTATGATAGATTTTACCCACAAAATTTTTCCACAACGATAAGGATAAAAATCCACAAAATGGATACGGATATAGGCATAGACAACTATCCATTAAAATAAATGGGTATGAGCGCGAGTAGAGGTAACTTAGTATCCACCCCGCCCCATATCCGCATTATATATATATATATATATATATATATATATATATATATATATATATATATATATATATATATATATATATATATATATATATATATATATTTATTATTGTGTGCACATGTTAATTTATCAATTTTATAAAATATATCACTATTAAATTTATACGCGTTTTAATATAAATGTTTGTTTCTTAACTCAACAATAACATCCTTAAATTTTGTCAATGTTATTGAAAGTTTTTAAAATAACAAGATAAATTGTAATCGATAAATTTTTTTATTAGAAATATACATAAACGAGCATGAATATGGGCATTTAAGTATCCATAAAATATGAGTACAATCGTTATTGTTCACACGAATATGTATTCGGGAACGAGAGTTTTTTTAAAATACAAATATAAAAATGGGTACAACTTTATTGCCATCATTTCTAATATTGCAAGCTAATTATTTTTGAATTAATGTTTATATGTGTTGTTCAAACTATAAGTAAAAACAATTAATTTTTTGCTGATTAAGAAAATTAGTTAAATATAGTTAGTATTTTAAAATATTATATATGATTACAAATAAAATTTATTATAAGTGTTATTTGATGAATAAATTATCAATATTAAATATTTTTGAATTAAATAAAAGATATATTGATAATACAACCACTAGTTTGTTTAAAAATTATTGAATTAATAACTATTAATAATAATTAAGATTTAAAGTCATTTTTTCTAAGAAGAACGACATCGAGGGAATATGTGTTAGTGACATGGGTGTTGGTTTTGACTCCTTTCTTATGTAGGAAAAATTTAAATATGATTATCTCATTTGTCTCATTTACTTACGTGGAGATGATCAATTTAGGGTTGAGAGAGATAGAGAGAAAATAAGGATTCAAAAGAAAGAAAATGGGAGAGAAACCTATTCCTGTTTTTCTACAACCAGACTCACTAAATCGACGATCCCGAATTCGTTAATCGTCGGGTCAAGCTTAAATTTTAAGGGCAAGTTCGTACACATGTATCTAACTTTTGACCATTCATAATTTCAAAACAAGGTTGGAGTAGACATATATATGTTTCGCACTGAAGCTGTAGATTTGAGTAATTTTTTAGATTTTTTATTCTTATTTGTAAGCTAGTTTACTTTGTGAATTGCGGGTGTTAGCACTAGTTTATGAAAATATTTAAGACTCTTTGTACCCTTAATTGATTATAGTAGAGTTATTTCTTTAGTTTAAATAACTCGTGATTTTTACTCTTATATTGAGGGGTTTTCCACGTTAAAATATTGATGTTCTTTTGTGCCTTTATTTATTTAATTTATCATCTTATATTTGTTGTTTATCCTCAAGGTTCCTACAAGTATGGGGAATTTTATATCCGTTATATATTGGTCTGTTATTGTGTCTTAATTTCCCATCAGAGTAACATCAAAGCTCTTTGTTAAGGGCTATTTTATTTGTTTAAATGATGGATTCAAATACAAAGATGAAGATGATATTGTTGAATGGTTCTTATTACCATTTATGGAAGGACAAGATGAAAGACTTACTATATATGAAGAAATTGCATTTATCGGTTTTTAGTTCCGCAAAGCCGGATTGTGTGTCTGATGAAGAATGAGAGTTTGAACATCAACAAGTATGTGGTTTTATTCGAAAATATGTAGAAGATAATGTTTATAATCATATTTCTAATGAGACACGTTCAAGAACTTTGTGGGAGAAGATAGAGTCCTTGTATGCCTCTAAATCAGGGAATAATAAATTTTTCTTGTTGAATAGATTCATAAGTTTGAAGTATAAGGAGGGGACTTATATTTCAGATCACTTGACTGAATTTCAACAGCTCATTGATCAGATGTCATGAACGAGTATCAAATTTGATGATGAACTTTTGGGATTATTCTATTGTTATCTTTACCAAAGTCTTGGGTGTCGTTTTGGGTTTCTATCACAAGTTTTGCTCCTAGAGGTGTTATTTCTTTGGAAACAACTAAGGATGGTATTCTTAATGAGGATATGAGAAAGAAGGCACATGGTTCTTCATCTCAATACGAGGTACTTGTCACTGAAAATAAGGGAGAAGTCATAAAAAGGAACCGAAGAGTGGTAGAGAGAATAACATAAGCAAGTCTAAGTCGCGGTACAAGAATCTGAAGTATCATTATTGTCACAAAATAGGATATGTACAAAAGTTTTGCTATAAGTGGAAAAGAGATAATAAAGGCAATAAGGGTAAGTCTAAACAAATAGGCCATGAAGAATATGATAATGACCGTGTTACTACTACTAGTAGTGATAATCTTATTATTCTCCATGAACATGAGTTTGTTAATCTTGTATCAGACGCGAGTATGTGGATAGTTGACATTGGTGCTACATTTAATTTTACACCAAGGAAGGATTTCTTCACATCTTATACTTCTGGTGATTTTGGAGTGTTGAAGATGGGTAATGATGGTGTATCTAAGGTAATTGGTGTTGCTGATGTTTGCTTGCAAACCAAAATGGTAATGTAATTGTTTCTTAGAGGTGTCAAACATGCTCCAAATGTCCGCTTTAATTTTATCTATGTGCATATGCTTGATGATTGTGGTTATGACAATCACTTTGGTTATGGAAAATGGAAACTCGACAAAGGTAACTTGGTCGTGGCTAGAGGGAAAAAACTTTCTAAAATGTATTAGACAAAATATTTGGTTGATAGGGATAATGTGAATGCTATCGACATGAAAGCATCTTTATGGCACCAAAGACTTAGCCATATTAATGAAAAGGGGATGAATGTTTTAGCCAAAAATAATGTTCTTCCTATATTAAACAACACAAATTTAGAGAAGTGTTCTCATTGCATGGATGGTAAACAAACTAGAATATCTTTCAAGAGACATCCTCCCTCAAGGAAGTCAAAGTTGCTTCAATTGGTACATTCTAATGTTTGTGGTCCATTAAAGGTAAAGTCCTTTGGTGGTGCGCTTTATTTTATTACCTTTATTGATGACCGCTTCAGGAAACTATGAGTTTATGCCTTAAAAACAAAAGAGTAAGTGTTAGAAAAGTTCAAAGAATTATATGCTTTGGTTGAGAGATAGACAGGAGAGAAGTTGATATGTGTCCGTTCAGACAATGGTGGAAAATATTATGGACCATTTAATTACTATTGTAAGCAGCATGGTATTGAACATGAAAAGACTCTTCCTAAAACTCCTTAATTAAATGGTTTAGTAGAGAGGATGAATCAAACACTAATTGGGAGAGTAATGTGTATGCTCCCTGAAGCTAAGTTGCTTAATCATTATTAGGGTGAGGCACTTTACACAGCATTGCATGTTCTTAATCTCACTCCCACTGTTGCTTTTAATAGTGAAGTTCAAGACAAATTTTGGTTTGGAAAGAACATCAAGTATGATCATTTGAGAATATTTGGTTGTAAGGATTTTGTGCATATTCCAAAGGATGAAAGATCCAAGTTGGATGCAAAGTCAAAACAATGATTCTTCATCGACTATGGGAAAGATGAGTTTGGTTACAAGTTGTATGATACTATAGGGAATAAGATTACCCGAAGCTGTGATGTGGTGTTCATGGAAGACCAAACTATTAAATATATTGATAAGGTAGAGAAGGCTACACCCAAGAAAGATATCATTTTTTCTAATGTTGATCCAATTTGGTTACCTAGTCATAATCTGGATGCAATTAGTGGTGATGATCAGAATGGTGAGCCATGCGAGTAAATATTCCAACTAATGATGGTGAAGGGGAGAAGATATGTCATAGGATGAGAATCTTGGTGAATATCCATAATCATCTCAAGTTCAACTTATGAGGTCTAACAGGCAGAGACAATCTTCTACGAGGTAAATCCTGATGAGTATGTGACCTTGATTGATGAGGGAGAACTTGTGTGTTTTCAAGAGGCCATGGAAAGTGATGAAAATCAAAAGTGGCTGGATTCAATGAATGATGAGATGAAATCATTTCATGATAATCACACTAATGATTTAGTGAAGTTGCCTAAAGGAAAAAGGGATTTGGAAAACAAGTGGATTTATAGAGTTAAACACGATAGCATCTCTAAGTCTCCAAGATATAAAGTCAGATTAGTGGTGAAAGGTTTATTTCAAAGAAAGGGTGTTCATTTTAATGATATTTTCTCACCTGTTGTAAAGATGTCATTAATTATAACCATGTTGAATTTGGATGTTACTCTTGATTTAGAGGTTGAGCAAAACGACTTTCCTTCATGGTGATTTGGAGGAAGATATATACATGAAACAACCCGATGGTTTTCAATTTAAAGGCAAAGAAGATCATGTGTGTAGATTGATAAAGAGTTTATATGGGTTTAAGAAAGCTTCAAGGCATTGGCACAAGAAGTTTGCGTTTGTTATATGTGGTCAAGGATACCAAAAGACTACTTCAGATCATTGCGTCTTTTTTAGAAAATTTTATAATGATGACTTTATTATCCTGCTGTTATATGTTGATGATATGCTTATTGTAGGGAAAATTATTTCTAACATTAACAAGTTAAAGAAGCAATTGGGAGAGTCATTTTCCATGAAAGACATGGGAGCAACTAAACAAATTCTTAGCATTAGAATCATGCATGACAGAAAAGAGAATAAAATTTGGATATCGCAAGAATGTTATATCGAAAAAGTGTTGCAAAGATTCAAAATGGAAATTTCTAAGGCGGTAAGCACTCCTCTTGCTACTCATTTCAAGTTGAGTTTTAATCGAAGTCCTTCAAATGAAGATGAAATGTTTAATATGAAACGTGTTCCTTATGCGTCAGATGTGGGTAGTTTGATGTATGCAATAATGTGTACAAAACCATATATATAGCATATTTTGTTGGTACAATCATTAGATTTTTGTTAAATCCAGGTAGAGATCATTGTAATATTGTAAAATAGATTTTAAGGTATCTTCACAGTACTACTTTTGAGATGTTTTATTTTGAAGGAGATGAGCCTACTATAATGGGGTACTCTGACGCTTATATGGATTGAGACACTGATTCCAGAAAGTCCACTTCGGGCTACATGATTAAATTTGTAGGGAGAGTTGTAGCTTGACAGTACAAATTGCAAAAGTGTGTAACATTGTCTACTATGGAGGCTTAGTTCATTTCCATTACCGAAGCATGCAAATAGTTATTGTAGTTGAAGAAAATTTTGCAGGAGCTTGGTTTGTTCAAGACAAATATGTGTTATTTGTTGATAGTCAAAGTGTTATTCATCTTGGTAAGAACCATACTTTTTATAATAGGTCCAAACACATTGATGTGAAATATCATTGGATGCATTATGTTTTGAATGCTAAGTTGTTAGAGTTAGCTAAAGTTTATACATATGATAATGATTATGATATGATGATTAAAGCATTACCAAGAGGAAAATTTGAAGCTTGTTGTGATATCATCAGTTTGGCGATTTCCTCCACATAGTTGTGAGAGGAAGATTTCTTGGGTTTGGGATCCCTTACTATGTGGGGAAAACCCTAAATATGATTGACCCATTTGTCTCACTTATTTAAGTGGAGAGGATAAATTTAGGATTAAGAGAGATAGAGAGAAAATAAGGATTTAAAAGAGAGAAAAAAGGAGAGAAACCTATTCCTAGTTTTCTGCAACCAGTCTCACTAAATCGACGATCCTGGATTCGTTAACCGTCAGATCAAGCTCAAATTTAGAGGGTAGGTTCGTAGCACATGTATCTAACTTTTGGCTATTCAGAATTTAAAACCAAGGTCTGAGCTTAGAGATATCTGCTTCGCACTAAAGCTACAGATTTGAGTAATTTTTTAGCTTTTTAATTTTTATTTGTAAGCTAGTTTGCTTTGTGATTTGCGCTTCTTAGAACTAGTTTGCGAATCACTTTAAGACTCTCTTATATCATTAATTGATTATAGTGGAGCTATTTCTTTGGTCTGGGCGACTCGTGGTTTTTACTCTCATATTGAGGGGTTTATACCCTTAAAACCTCTATGTTTGTTCTGCGTATTTCGTCGCGATAGTAATTAAATGCCGCCTTCGTAAATGCATAAATTGTAATAAAAATGTTATCTAAAACATAATAAAAATGAATAACTATTTATAGCAAGTGTAAATCTATATTGTTACCCATGTTAACGAGTGTTTTTGCATTGTTCCTTGTCTTTAATCTTACGCATGAAGTTTTGCTAATGTGTCTAATGTATTAGACATGTGAAGATGGAGGATATTTCCATCCGTTTTTAGGATCTATATATGCACTCTTAATTAATTCATGTCTGTCTAATATTAGACACAGATTAGCCCGCGGTGTCACGCATATTTTCAAATTTCTAAGAAAGAAACTACAAGCATCCTTTGTCTCACCTTCAATGAATGCAAAAGTTATTGGGAAAATGTTGTCATTCCCATCTTGTGCCACGACCATTAATAGAGTCCCTTTATACTTGCCATAAAACCATGTTCCGCAACTTGCACAATAGGCTTACTGTTATACGGTGAACTGACTTTTGTGTTTTGCTTTGAAAAGCAATGTCGCGGATAGCAAGAGTCGCCACCGACTTTTCTTTTATCCAACAAGGAAAGGCGGAAAAGAACAGGAAAGACCTTGATTAGATTTTGGGTTCGGGAGGTACATTATACAAAGGGAAGGTGTTAGCACCCTTTGTATCCATGGTTATCCATGGGCTCTTAATTGCTTAACTCACTTATGTTTTCTTTGTTTGAGAAAGTGTTTGAGAAATGTGGTGTGTTTAGAACATATTTTGAAAGGAGAGTTTAACTTTGTAATGATTCTTGTATGAATGTATACAAAGTGTTTATCTCGTTTGATTTTTGAAAGATGTTTAGAAAAATATAACTCGGCAATGATTCTGGTGCGAATGTATACCAAGTGGTGATTTTCTAAAAGATGTTTTGAAAAGTGGGAGGTGTGAAAAGTACTTTAAGCTGCGAGCAAGCATTTAAGTGTTATACCTAACCAAGGTCTTTATAGGTATTTCCTGTCCTTAGGAGGGTAAAACTGTTCTTACTATTGAGAAGTAAGTAGTCTTATCCTTTGGATGTAAAGGGATATCGTAGGGTCGTCGATTGGTCATTGAAGGCAACATTTGTAAGGATACCTTAGCATTCGAAGGGACGATCATCATTTTAACCGTAGGCTACCACGAAGGGTCATCGAGGGACAAAGTCATGTATTCGAAGGCAACATTCGAGGGACTATGATGATTTAACCGAAGGGTCTTTGCTAAGGGTATCCTTACATTCCCGGGACATGGCCGTAATATCGTAAGGCAACAAAGAGAGGGCCCAGATCATATGTTCGAAGGCAATGTAATCAGTCAAGTAATTAAAATGAATCTTCACAAGGGTATCCCACAAATAAAGTGGAATACCTAGCAAACTGTCTCTTCAGGAGTATATGAACCCTCACAAAAATTCAACAAACGGGTTAGAATACCAAGCTAGGGTGCAACCCAAGAGTTGCACCAAACAAAAGAATCACAGCAATAATAGTGTCAGGCAAACAGCGTATAGATGCAATAGAAAACATGTCAATCAAGTACATAACAGATTAGAATGCAAACGAAGAAACAAATACTGTCATGTTAGCTACTGCCTCGCCTAGCGAAGACTTAGCGAACCCTCGCTGCGTGTTCGCTCAGCGAAGTGATAGCGAATGGATGCGGGTTCTGGGTTCTTTTTTGATAACAGTGCGATTTCAGGAAACCCAAACCCTATGGCATTCATTATAGAAATTACATGGTTAAACATTCAAGATATCGTGTTACACATTCATGCATACTTAAACCCATATGCAAAACCTAATGATACATTTAGGAATTCAATCATAATGCCTCATGTATTTGAAGATGTCAAATTAGGAGCATAAAATAGTGGGGTGTGGCAAACCTGTTTGCAATTGCAATTGCACCGTTGGACTTGCATATCACTCTTATCGTTTGTACTAGATTGAGTTGGGCGGAGGTAACCTTTGTGCAGATGAGTTTCCTTCGGGGTATCCGGGGGTTACTCTGAATTCTCTTTGTTAGCCTCCAGGGTTTTTCCGGTTGCCTCTGTTAGGGTTTGCTTGTTCCCTCTCTGTCCTCCGTCTCTATGTGTGTTCCCTTTTTCTGTGTGAAGTTCTGGTATTTATAATAATTGTCTTGGTGGGCTCAGAATTAAGCCCAAAATTTTCTGGTATTTCGTGAGCTCGCTAGGCGAGTGAGGTAGCGAAGGGTTCGCTAGGCGAGTAGCTAGCGAAGGATTCCAGTAGCTAATTCATCAAAACTCGCTGGAGCGAGGAATGACGCGTGGGCTTCGCCTAGCGAAGGGTTTGCTCGCCTAACGAGCATGCCAGTTTAGGTCATCTTCTGGATTTGGTATCCTGTGCACTGGATCCTTGTTCCTTTAACATTAATGTCTTGAAAATGGATTAGAATGTCTTGAAAAATGTCCTGAAAACTTAACGGGCAAATTTTGGGGTATGACAACTGCCCCTGTTCAATATTCATACACCGAGAGAGTTAGAATGGTATGTATGCCATTCGTGATCTGGAGGTGGAAGATTATTGAACACTTAGAATGCCCCAAAAGTTTGCGCTTGTTAATTAAGAGTTAATCTTGATGGAGATGGGCTTAAAGATGCCATCCGGGAAGTTTGATAATGAAAGATCAGAATGGATCGTACGCTAGATCGTATCTGAATAGAAGAATGAGTTGTCCGTTAGGCTGTATCCGGAGAAATAAAGATCAGAATGGATCGTACGCTAGATCGTATCTGAATAGCAGAATGAGTCGTCCGTTAGGCTGGCGACTTCACTGGGGATGAAAGATCAGAATGGATCATACGCTAGATCGTATTTGAGTTGCAGAATGAGCCGTCCATTAGGCTGTATCTGAGGATGAAAGGGGAGTCGTATGCTAGACCACATTTCAGAATGTACCGTACGCTAGACAGTATCTGAGTAGCAGAATGAGCCGTCCGTTAGGCTATATCTGGAGAAATAAAAATCAGAATGGATCATACGCTAGATCGTATCTGAAGAGCAGAATGAATCGTCCGTTAGGCTGTATCTGATGATAAAAGGGGGTAGTCATACGCTAGACTACATTTCAGAATGTACCGTACGCTAGGTAGTATCTGAGGGGATGAATATTCAAATGGGTCGTACGCTAGACCGTATTGGAATAGTTGAAGGAACCATACGTTAGGCCGAATCAGAATGAACCGTACGTTAGGCTATATCTGATACTATTTGTATATGTTGTATTTGCAATAAATGTCTGGGTTGGGTTTAAAGATGCCATCACTAGGAGGATGTCAGAATGCTTGCCAGAATGAACATTCATATGGATTATATGAAAGATGCATCTGAATCTCGAATATAACCGATGAGGGTGTCCGTCTGAATGAACCTTTACTTTGACTGTATCGGGAGGATAATTAACCTGAAAAAAAATTAGCCTCATGCCATGTCATGATGCATGAGATGTTTTATGCTTTTGAAAATAAATGCGAGCATTGCATGCATGTATATGATGTGAAATGATGCATGAATGAGTTATGCGTCTGAAAATTTTTGCCAGGGGAAAATAAATCCCCATATTCTGGTTGGAGATATTTGTATTGATGATCCTTTCTTAGCTTGGGATATTTGATTTCTTGTCTGATGGTAGAAATATTCACTAGGACCTGGCTGGGGATAAAAGAGATGACCAGTCTGTCTAGTAAGGCCAATTTCTTATGGGAAATAACTGGTTTTGCTGGGGAATAGGATTAGCAACCAGACTCATTGGAAAGCATGGTTAGGCTTTATCCTCGACTCTAAATTCTTTTAGTAACTGCTATTTCTATTTTATGCATGTATTTTCGGTAAACATCAGTCATATTCAAATGCATATATTAATTCGAATTAAATCAATGGGCGTTTATGCAAACAAAATAGAGAAAGTATCTTTTTGGCAATAAAATTGTATTGATTTTGAAAGAGGGCCTATAAATAGGCAATTTGAGTACAAGGAGATAGAAATCCTAGTAAGAGGAATTTGTCAAGAAAACAAAGAAAAAGCTATGAAGAAAAAGTCCTATTGATTTTAATTCCACTACTGTCATTATGTCTTCAAGCCTCTCATCTCCTGCTGTCGGATAGAAGTGATTGGCTTGTTCAGTCCCTTTGACTTGGGTGAAGCTGACTGAGAACGGGACATAGTCATACGCTTTAATCCCTAATTTTTGCCTGGACCGCCTTTTCAGGTTTTCAGTCCACCAGGATACCCTTTTTTGCCCAAGCCGCCTTTTCAGGTTTTCGACTTGCCGGGTGTACATTTTTATACGTTTATCCCTAATTTTTGCCCGAACCCTTTTGGTTCGCCGGGATGCCCTTACTTTTGCCTAGATACGTCGACCTAGCAGGTCTCTTTTATGCGTAGTATTTTTTAACTATGTCTGCGTTCACGGGATGTGGGAAGTCTTCGCCATCCATTGTAGCAAGCATCATGGCTCCACCAGAGAATACCTTCTTAACTACAAATGGCCCTTCGTATGTGGGAGTCCATTTGCCTCTAGAATCACCTTGTGGTAGAATGATACGCTTTATTACCAAGTCGCCAATTTGATATACCTGTCTCTTGACTTTTTTATTAAACGCCTGGGTCATGCGCTTCTGATATACCTGCCCATGACAAACAGCCGCAAGTCTCTTTTCATTAATCAAATTTATCTGATCGAGTCGAGTCTGAATCATTTCATCTTCATCTAAGCCTGCATCTTTCATAATTCTTAGAGAGGGAATCTGAACTTCCACTGGTAAAATGGCTTCCATTTCGTAGACTAAAGAGAAAGGAGTTGCCCCTGTCGAAGTGCGCACTGAAGTGTGATAACCATGAAGAGCAAAGGGTAACATCTCATGCCAGTCTTTGTATGTTACTGTCATCTTTTGTATGATCTTCTTAATATTCTTATTAGCAGCTTCTACGGCGCCATTCATCTTTGGCCGGTACGGAGAAGAGTTATGGTGTTTTATTTTGAACTGCGTGCAGAGTTCGGTAATCATCTCGTTGTTCAAATTAGTACCATTATCAGTGATACCTCTTTCAGGAGAGAGCATGTTTCCATCTTAGAAATCAATAAAGTGGTATGATTCAACATATACTGTCTTAGTCGGCGAGCAACCCAAGCCAAAGCACAACAAGTTTTCTCAAGCAGTGAGTATTTTGTTTCACAGTCGGTAAACTTTTGCTAAGGTGATATATTGCATGCTCTTTTCGACCAGACTCGTCATGTTGCCCCAGCACACACCCCATTGAATTTTCTAACACGGTCAAATACATGATTAGAGGTCTTCCTTCAGCTGGTGGCATCAGAATTGGAGGTTCTTGGAGACACTTCTTGATTTTGTCAAAAGCTTCTTGACATTCATCATTCCCTATTGTAGCGGTGAATTCGACTTTTCTGTAGCGGTGTATTCGTCGCTATATGATTTATTGATTAAACCATAAGCAAATCATACAATGAATCGAGTCGCCACCGCACTTTTATTTATCCAAAGGATTGGCTAAAAAGCGAACAAAAGCCTAAGAAGTTTTACACGTAGAAAACCAATAAAAGATCAGAGAATCTGGGTAAGGGGTAAATTACGCAATGGGAAGGTGTTAGGCACCCATCACGTCCTAGGTACTCCTAGGGAGCCCTTTTCACACTTGTTGTATAAAAATGTTTATTTGTTTATGACATATTGTGCAAACATGAATGGGATGATGAGAAAAGAATGTACAAGTTAGTTATTTTTGTGTTTGAACGGATGAACCCGTTGCCTACGTACCTTCCATCAAAGGTAAGGATCAAAACGCCGTAGTTCGGCTAAAAGATTTCCAAAAATTAGTGAGTTCATTTTAAAACACAAGCATTAAGGCTTTTCATTACCAATAGGAGAAAACTCAACCCGAATCAACAATCCACCATGCGAGGACGGCTTCAACGTACTAGAGGGATTAACCCTGTTTTCAGTACGGAAGTCTTACAATCAGCTCACTAAGGATAAGGTAAGATTTACATCAACCGCTATGGTAATTGAAACCTATGGCTAATGTATGAAAACATATTAACAATGGACAAAGCCACAAAACAATTGAATGTGTGAGGTTAATTGATTATGAGTATTCACAAAACATGGTCAAGGTATGATTAAGATTGATTCAAAGAAGTGTTATGAAAAGTGAAATTTGAAAAATCAAGGACTTATGGTCCAGGTTTCTAATTTAAAAAGACATGAAGATGTTTGCACAACAAGTCAAAAGTTTTTGAAAGCAAAGTGTGAGAAGGTTTAGGACAAAGAGGGTATGGATGATAGAACGTAAAACTTCTTAGAAAGGTTCACCTCTTGAGATCATATAGAAGATGATTCAAGTGTGTCCTTAGGAATAGGCAACAAAGCAAGTAAAAATAAAGCAAGGTGATACCGGAGGCCATCAATGGACTTATACCAATCTCACAAACAAAGGCGGATACCGGATACCAATAAATGGGTTTACACCAATCTCCTAAGGTAAAACAATGATACCGGATGCCATCAATGGTCTTACTCCAATGTCACAAAAGCAAAAGCGGATATCGGATACCAATAAATGGATTTACACCAATCTCCTAAAACAGAACAAAACTTGGATGTCAGATGCCAATCTGCCTGGACTTATACCAACCTCCGAAGGATGATCATGGGAGTACAAATGCCAACAGCATGGTCTTACAATTGCATCCTCACATACAACAAACAAACAATGCACTAAGCAATGGACATGAGTAGCCAAGTGAAATGGTCTTACACTTTATCCCTTCCAAATCATAGGAACAATGGCCAATGAGTGGACTTACAGTTGTCCTCAATGGGTAAACCAAACATGGATCACAAAGATATGAAATGATGGTCATGCAATAATGAGCAATCAATGATGATAAGTGCACAAAGGCAAGTAGGCAAACATGTACAAATGCAACAAGCAATCAATCAAACAAATTCATTTAGCACACACTATAACCAAACAATTAGTCTCAATCAAAGGGTTAGACTTAAAAGTCAACTGGAATAGGGTGAATGGTGCTCTTAACCTTGACATTGAGAGCCAAGGTGAAGTAGATGAAAGGATATGAGGGGTGTGCCTCATCACTCTTATCCCTGGTCAGGGAGAGCATTGAATATCAGAAGGCGTGGGAGTTCAGAAAGATGGAACTCTCTCCACAAGTTAAAGACTCGATTGATCTTGGGTTTTTACTCACTATGCACCAACACATGTGGTGTGAGCAAGGTGAGTGACTCACAGAATAGTAGGAGATAGGCTACATATCTCTTTTGTCTACCAATTGCCTCATATGAGGTCTTTTCCTGCTTGGGGACAAAGTTAAACAATCACAAACATTGCCTCTTAAGGAGGACTTCAGACAGGTGCCTGGCTAAGTAACAAGCCAGGTCTTCCAGACTACATGGAGACAAGAGAGTCTCCCTCAATGCTTAAGCAAAGCAAAGCAATAGCAAGTTCTCAAAGGAACTAAAGCAACTATGGTACCTGAAATCAATCAAATATAATCAGTATTCAAGTCACAAAGTCAAAACAGACAAGTTATGAACCAATAGTCAACACAATCAAACACATGTGCAAAGCATAAGCTCAAAGCAAATGAGTTAGCATCCTACAAAACAAACCAAGTTAGTTCATCACAATCAAGTAAACCTACTCAATCAACTTGAATTAATCTCTTTAAAGCAATTGCTCCTTAACCTGAAAAGTCAAACTCAAACATGAGAAGTAATCCCTTAGGCCAAAGCCTAGGGTCAAAGGAGGAGAAAATATTTAAAACAGAACATGAAACTTGATCAAAATCAAGATTTATCAAATAAGAACAAATTCCAGCTGGTCCCACATCAAAAACATTCATCAATTGCATTTCATAAGCAAAACATGTCAAGCTAGGCAAGATGAGAACTCAATGGTGTAAACAGAATGTACACAAGCATATCAATACCAAAAAGGCTCAATAAATTCCAGGAAAAATCATGCTTAAACAGAACACATTCAATGAGCAACATACCAAATTTCATGGTAATTGGACAAGTGGAAGTCAGTCAATTAAAATCAACAAGTCATGGTATGCAAAAACAAACCCAACCAAGGCCACAAATCATGTGTCAACTTCAAGTGAATTCAAAACAGAATTGGCATAAGATAAATGAGCCACACCAAAGCCAAAATTAAGTTAAACATGTTAAGAATCAATCCACAAAATTTCAGCTTCATATGATAAGGCATGAGAATTTCACAAGTCATGTAATTTGAACACTCCACAAAAGTTCAAAAATGACTAAACAGAAAAGAAAATCCCAATCAAATAGGAAATGGATCTAAAAAATCTACAAAAAATCATGCTCAAACTAGACATACAGAAGTAATCACATGTAAAAATTCAGAGCAATTGGCATAGCATAAGCATGGAAACAAAATTCAAGAAGTTGGACAAAACCTAGTGTGACATACATTGTCACACTCATGAAGATCACATCATATCTCTCAATCCAGAAATGAAAAATTAGCAAACCATATACCAAAATCACCAGGAATGAGTCTAGATCATGCATATAAAATTTCAAGCATTTTGGAGCAAGCATCAAGATTTCATGAATGAAATGGCAAAACATATGCAAAAAACATACATGAACAAAGACATTAGACCAAAATAAAAACCATCCGTGCACAACTTGTGTTATCATGCTCATAAAAAACTAGATGAAAAATGGAGATGGATGCAAAAATCCCCACACAATTTGGATCATCCAAGAATTATTTATGATTTTTTTGAAGTTGATGATGAAAATGAAATAAACATTTAACAAAATAAAATGAAATTGATGCTGAGCGTGGCATTTTGGTAATTATGCTGCTCACTTAATGAAACTCTGCGTTTCATTAAGTGAGGTGTCACACGGCTATTGGACACATGGCGCGGGAAACACCATTTCAAACGCAAGGCAAGGCATATTGGATCAAACGCGAAATCTGGAACGAAACTTGAATGTTCATCGCGCGTTCTTCATGTTCATCATCATCATGAACAAAAAGTTACAGAAATGCACGAGCCATATATGGATAGAACCGTCTCATTTCATAGATCAACAATATCATCATGATTTATCCTAATTCTAAGCATGGCAAGAGATTCGATCAAAAGAAGTTTTAGCATCAAACATTCAAATCAAGATATCTTCATCAATACTCAATGGATTTGCACGATTCAAGTTGCAGTATATTCTATGTTGCAAGATCTACCTAAACCACATGCTGATTTCAAGAATCGAAGGATTCGAAATCTTACCTTATGAATGTGCAGTTCTTGATTTCGTTGGATTTAAGGCTCGAATTGTAGAAACAGATGTTGATTGATGCTTTAGCAAATGAATGGAGTAGGTTCTTTAGCTCGATTATGCTCCAGCTCCAAGAATCTTCAAAATGCCATGAACATGAGCTTGCTTCGACAGTGGTGATTCAGCATGGATTTTGCCACGATCTTGTGCAACAGATGCTCGATCTACCTGCAAATGATGAATGGAACAAAGAGGAAGCAAAAGGAATCAAGGAATTCGAGGAAAAAGTGAAAAAAAATTGAGAGTTTTTGAGAGAATTTTGGAAATTTTCTGTTTGGATCTGAGAAAATGAATGTGGATCTGGAATTTCTGTTATGATTAGGACTATATAGTTCGTGTTAATCACCTGTTTAAACATGATTAGCACAATTGGAATGGATTAGTGAGAATGCACATGTTATGCAATTTGGCAAAATTGCCCTTTTGATTATGCAGCCAATGGAATAGTAGAAACTCTTTTGAAGCAAATCCAAATTCATGTTTAGAAGCTATTGGAAGTGGTTTGGCATGAAAATCAAGTGTATTTTTCAAATTCATTATTTTTCCCACCAAAATTTAATTGGTTCACTTGAAAAATGACCTTTTTATGTGATGCTTTTTGATGAAATGTAATGATGGATCATGATAGTATACGTCAAATGGGATTTGCTCAAAAAATAATCACCCAAATTGGCCAAATGGTTTGAAAGTTATGCCTCCTTGAAATTCCAAAATTCTTGAAAATGATTTGATCACAACTTGCCAACCACACATGAGAAATGAGTGTTCTTGGACTTTTTGGAAAGGCAAGAGCAAGATATTCAACTTTCATGTTGGACAAATTTTGATTTGAAGCTTGCTTGGACATTTAAATTTGAGGAGAAGAACTTTCCATTTTTGGCAGCTGAAAATTACAGGTTCTTACTATTTTGGGAAACTTTTTGTCTGACCTCCAATTCCTCAATGATGATGTTTGACATGTTATATGAGGCTTGTATGGACATGAATGAGACCTTTCCAACCATCTCACATCTTCAAATCCCTGATTAAATGCACAGTTGACCACAGTTGACTTTGCTAGGGTTTTGGTTGACTGAGCCATGTTCTGATGAATTTCAAGCCTCTTCCACTTGAGATCTTGATACCAAATGATACCATAACTCATATGAATCTCTTATGAATGATCATGGTGCCCAAATTCTTCAAGAATGGCCACTATCCATTGCTCAATGAATGATTTGACTGTTTTGACCTAGTTTGCTTCATCTGCAAGTAACAAGGTTAGATGACAATATTTTTGTACTTTTGATTAGTAAACAAATGAAAAGCAATGATATACAAATGCGATATATTCTTGGTGATCAAGAACCACACTCACAAGGATAACCCACCCACTAGGAGGGAGGCAAAGGTGCACAAAGATCCTTGAGGCAATGAATGATATGATATGATATAATGTCATGAGGGATCTTAGGGCCAAAATTGGGGTCTTACACCTATTATCTCTTGATTTTTTTTCCAGTAATTTGAAGATGGGTTTGCAAGTAGCAGTCAAATGGGAGATAAATCGGGCAATGTAATTCAAGCGTCCCAAGAAACCTCTGACTTCTTTCTTGTCTACTTCAGTACCCAGATTTACAATTTCGATTGATTCCTCATGCGGCTGTATGGTCTTTTCTTCTTGCAGTAACAGTCTGGCAAGCTCTCCAGGTACTTCGCAATCTTCCTCATTTCCATCCTCGGCTTGGTAGATCGGATTTTTAAAGGCATAATTGACAGTAGCAGAATTATTATCAACAGGATCCAGAGTGGATATGGATCTGCAATTGGTTATGTGAGTGTGTGTAAGAAAACATAGCTTATTTGAAAGATGACAGGAAAGATAAAGAGCGCAATATTTGAATGCAAAAGGTCCATTGATTTATTGAATGTGAATATGCTTATGAAAATGACAAAACCCTTGATTGAAAAATTAGCTATTGTGCCCCAGGTATAGACACAATGCTTTAAAAAATTTACAAAATTTGAAACACTAAAATAGCAATAACAATTACTCCTGACTAAAGGAAATCGGGATAGTGTCTTCAGCCTTCCAATTATTGAGTCTGTCACCAATCGTTGGGAAGATCCAGTTATCCAAGTCGCAATCGCTATCAGCATCTTCTACAGCATTAACAGTCTTGTCATGATTAGGCAGAGGAGCAGTGATGACATTAGGGGTCTCCGGAGGATTAAAATCAATCTCTCCAGCGTCGATCATATCCTGAATCTTATTCTTCAACAACCAACAATCGTTTGTATCATGCCCGGGGCTATCAGAGTGATATGCACACATGGCATTGGGATTATAACGAGGAGAAGTAGTGTTGGGATTTGCAGGAGGATCTCTGAGGGTAATTAAATTTGCTTCTAGCATACCCTGCAGTGCTTGTGCTAAAGTCATATTGATCTTGGTAAACTTCCTTCTTGGCCTGTCCTGTCTGTGTTGGAAGTTTTGAGATGGTGGTGCTGTAATCGTAACTGCTCCGACAACATGGTCGCGATTTTTCTTGTTATGACCCCTTTGACCGTACACAGCATTTGATTCGCTCCTCCCCTGATAGGGCTTTTTGATGCTTGCAGAGGTAGCCACCTGTATCTTCCCACTTCGAATGCCACTTTCAACATGTTCACCTGTTAATATAAGTTCAGTGAAACCCGATGAGGAACTTCCCAATAGATGGCTGTAGAATGGGCCAGTCAGTGTACCCATGAACATGTCCACTAATTCTCAATCAGTCATAGGGGGTTAGACTCTGCCAGCTAAATCTCTCCATTTTTGAGCATATTCTTTGAAGCTTTCTTTAGATCCCATAGTCATATTCTGCAACTGTAGCCGAGTAGGCGCCAATTCAGAATTATACTGGTAGTGCTTGTAGAAAGCTGTCGCTAAATCAGTCCAGGTGCGGATGTTAGAGCTCTCGAGCTGATAATACCACTCTAACTGTGTGCCAGACAGACTCTCTTGAAAGAAATGGATCCATAGCTTCCTATCAGTGGTATACGGCTGAATCTTTCTCACATAAGCTCTCAGATGCATCTGAGGACAAGACGCACCATCATACTTAGTGAAAGCGGGGACCTTGAATTTGCGGGGAATGACCACATCAGAGACCAGACCTAAGCCTTCGAAATCCAGACTGGGCGCCTTCTGACCCTCCATAGCTAGCATGCGTTCTTCCAGTAACTTATACTTATCATCTTTTGGAGAGTACTGTTCATTTTGTCGTCCTCAGGGTTGAAGGGATCAACATTCTCCTCTTCCGAATCATTTTCTGTCTCATCTTCTTTATCCTTCGAAATTCCAATCTTGACTCCTGGAGCCTGTCCTTTAAGCCTTCTTCCCGGGTTAATGTAACTTACAGCTTTCTTGTCTTTCTTCTTCTCGAGCAAGAGAGCCTTCAGCTTATCCTGCCCCTTGGATAAGTTCAAGATCATCTCCTGGAATTGAGCATTCTGAGCCTGGAGATCTTTAACAGTTTATTCGAGAGCCATCTTTCTGTTTAGAAGGAAGACCGTGAGAACATTGATCCTTAGAATACCCGTTATGCAATGTTATGTTATGCTATGCAATGTATGAAATGTTTTCAAGGACTTTTGGAATTTAACTTTGCGTAAACCACCAAAAAGGGGATCTTTTATTAATAATTTCTTTAATCAATGTTCATTACAAAAAATAATAAAAATACAATGAAAGCTCAAGTCTCCCAGGGACGGCTTCTTTTTGGGCGGAGATATGCATTGAGTCTTCGTTCCTCATTAAGCTGGCTGGTGAGCTCCAATACTTTCTTCCTTTTTGCACCGAACTGAGTTTCAAAAGTATCCCTTTCCTCTCTCAACTGGATCCAGGATTTCTTCAATTCTTCAACGTTGGTAGGCATATCTGGATAAGGAATGATCTGAGGGGCACCTCCTTCAACTTTTGGTTCGACAATCAGAGGTCCGATTGCAAGATATGGCATGGTAAGCTCACGAGCTCTGGCGCGTACCCATCTGAGATAAGGTTCCATAGGAATAGAGTTTTTCTGTCCTAAAGTACTTCTTTTCACCATGCCCCAAGCTCGTATAAACCTTTGACGGAGACCTTGAGAGTCGTTGTCATAGTCAAACACAGTGCCTTGAATAATTATTTCATGTGGACCATCTCTTCGAGCATAACCAAACTGGCGTAGGGCTAAAGCCGGGTTATAAGTAATACCTCCTCTTATCCCCAGGAGTGGTACGTTAGGGAACTCTCCACAACGGTCAATGATGATAACATTTTCTTTGGGTTGGGGACACCAATGGATGTCTGAATGGGAGAGCGACATTATCTTTTGAGACCATTTTAAATTTTGCTCATTCTTCAAGACTGATTGAGGAAGGTGCGAAATAAACCACCTAGATAATAAAGGTACGCAGCACATGAGAGTCCCTTGCCTTTTCATAGTACGAGTGTGAAGGGAATGCAAAATATCTCCAAGCAAGGTGGGCACAGGATTCTGAGTGAGAAATATCCTAACAGCATTCATGTCTATGAATTGATCCGGGTTAGGAAATAGCACCAAACCATAGATTAGTAGTGCTAGAACATCTTCGAAAGCATGGACATTCATAACTTTTAGGAATTCTCGGGCCTTATTTATCAGAAACTTGGCAAGTAAACCCTTAACTCCACTTCTTGTTACCCAATTAGTTTCAATGTCGGACTTTGTCATGTGTAAAGCCGCGGCAACTTCTTCAGACTTTAGAATCTTTTCTAAACCACTGAAAGGTATTCGATCAAGGATAGGTATCCCAAGCAGCCTGGAAAATTCTTCTAATGTGGGTACCAACTTATAATCTGGGAAGGTGAAGCAATGATGTTTAGGATCGAAGAACTGGAATAGATCTCTCATCATATCTTCTTTGAAACCGGTGGTAACTAAATTTAGGAGAGAACCATGTTTCTTGATGAACTGAGCATGATCGGGAAGCTCTGACACTAAATTCTTGAGTTGAGGAGAGGTCTCTACAAAATGGATCCGGATGGTCTTCCTGGAAGCCATAGCCTTGCAAAACAGAGCAAAGTTAAATCCCTAAGTCCTTGAAATGGTTAGTACAATGCCATGATGTCATGATGTTATGATGTCATGATGTCATGATGTTATGATGTCATGATGTTAAGTAAGTAACAAACACAAACAAGTCACACCGCAATCATTCCTAGGTTTTAAGGCTTGCATGAGTTCCATAGGTAAGTACCCTCCCCATTGGAGTTTGGTTAGTTCCACCTGTCCTAGAATAGTAACCGGGTTCTAGAAGGATCTTAAATCATCGACCTTTCCTTAAGTCCACTTCAGTGCAACACCAAGCGGTTGACCAAAATTTCCCTAAAGTCCAATCTCAAAGAGTGTAGTATCGAGTATCAACCAACCCCAGTCGGAACCGAAGTCAGTTATCTCACTACTTTCTAATGGCTAGGATGAGTCAATTAGGGTTCTAAAGGTCTGGTTAATGCTTTGATGACACCACGCAGACGCCAAATTTTTCCTCAAGTAAACATGAGGAACATCAGGACATCCAAAGTGTCACATTAACCGTAGCCATCATTTTAACCATTCCAGTATACGCCAGACAGTCGCGATGATCTCTTGCTACTTACCTAAGGTACACTAGATCCGGGTGTAGGATCTTTCACTCAAGCATAGAATACCCAAACAATCCCTTAAAATTAAATTAGACGAAGGAACAATTCGAAAACATAAATGACCTTATTTATTTATTTTAGATAACCTCTCTTTTTAACTCCCCAGCAGAGTCGCCAGTTCTGTTATACGGTGAACTGACTTTTGTGTTTTGCTTTGAAAAGCAATGTCGCAGATAGCAAGAGTCGCCACCGACTTTTCTTTTATCCAACAAGGAAAGGCGGAAAAGAACAGGAAAGACCTTGATTAGATTTTGGGTTCGGGAGGTACATTATACAAAGGGAAGGTGTTAGCACCCTTTGTATCCATGGTTATCCATGGGCTCTTAATTGCTTAACTCACTTATGTTTTCTTTGTTTGAGAAAGTGTTTGAGAAATGTGGTGTGCTTAGAACATATTTTGAAAGGAGAGTTTAACTTTGTAATGATTCTTGTATGAATGTATACAAAGTGTTTATCTCGTTTGATTTTTGAAAGATGTTTAGAAAAATATAACTCGACAATGATTCTGGTGCGAATGTATACCAAGTGGTGATTTTCTAAAAGATGTTTTGAAAAGTGGGAGGTGTGAAAAGTACTTTAAGCTGCGAGCAAGCATTTAAGTGTTATACCTAACCAAGGTCTTTATAGGTATTTCCTACCCTTAGGAGGGTAAAATTGTCCTTACTATTGAGAAGTAAGTAGTCTTATCCTTTGGATGTAAAGGGATATCGTAGGGTCGTCGATTGGTCATTGAAGGCAACATTTGTAAGGATACCTTAGCATTCGAAGGGACGATCATCATTTTAACCGTAGGCTACCACGAAGGGTCATCGAGGGACAAAGTCATATATTCGAAGGCAACATTCGAGGGACTATGATGATTTAACCGAAGGGTCTTTGCTAAGGGTATCCTTACATTCGCGGGACATGGCCGTAATATCGTAAGGCAACAAAGAGAGGGCCCAGATCATATGTTCGAAGGCAATGTAATCAGTCAAGTAATTAAAATGAATCTTCACAAGGGTATCCCACAAATAAAGTGGAATACCTAGCAAACTGTCTCTTCAGGAGTATATGAACCCTCACAAAAATTCAACAAACGGGTTAGAATACCAAGCTAGGGTGCAACCCAAGAGTTGCACCAAACAAAAGAATCACAGCAATAATAGTGTCAGGCAAACAGCGTATAGATGCAATAGAAAACATGTCAATCAAGTACAGAACAGATTAGAATGCAAACGAAGAAACAAATACTGTCATGTTCGCTACTGCCTCGCCTAGCGAAGGCTTAGCGAACCCTCGCTGCGTGTTCGCTCAGCGAAGTGCTAGCGAACGGCTGCGGGTTCTGGGTTCTTCTTTGATAACAGTGCGATTTTAGGAAACCCAAACCCTATGGCATTCATTACAGAAATTACATGGTTAAACATTCAAGATATCGTGTTACACATTCATGCATACTTAAACCCATATGCAAAACCTAATGATACATTTAGGAATTCAATCATAATGCCTCATGTATTTGAAGATGTCAAATTAGGAGCATAAAATAGTGGGGTGTGGCAAACCTGTTTGCAATTGCAATTGCACCGTTGGACTTGCAAATCACTCTTATGGTTTGTACCAGATTGAGTTGGGCGGAGGTAACCTTTGTGCAGATGAGTTTCCTTCGGGGTATCCGGGGGTTACTTTGAATTCTCTTCGTTAGCCTCCAGGGTTTTTCCGGTTGCCTCTGTTAGGGTTTGCTTGTTCCCTCTCTGTCCTCCGTCTCTATGTGTGTTCCCTTTTTCTGTGTGAAGTTCTGGTATTTATAATAATTGTCTTGGCGGGCTCAGAATTAAGCCCAAAATTTTCTAGTATTTCGTGAGCTCGCTAGGCGAGTGAGGTAGCGAAGGGTTCGCTAGGCGAGCAGCTAGCGAAGGATTCCAGTAGCTAATTCATCAAAACTCGCTGGAGCGAGGAATGACGCGTGGGCTTCGCCTAGCGAAGGGTTTGCTCGCCTAGCGAGCATGCCAGTTTAGGTCATCTTCTGGATTTGGTAACCTGTGCGCTGGATCCTTGTTCCTTTAACATTAATGTCTTGAAAATGGATTAGAATGTCTTGAAAAATGTCCTGAAAACTTAACGGGAAAATTTTGGGGTATGACACTTACAATAAGCGAAACTGCGGATGCATGGTTGAAACGCCCAAAAAAGACGATAGAAGATTCTCTTATCATCAATTATTTATCATCTTTTAACATCCAAGTCACATTATCTCATCAATTAACCATATTGATCGTGACTTTGGTAAGTCTATGTGAATAGTGACTGCAAGTGCACAGTCCTATCGCGTAATTTTAAAGATTATCGAACCCATAAGGACTAATAATCGAACGTATCATGGTCTGAGGTTACTATGTAATCTAAGGCGAATGATTGTTCTAAGATTGGAGGGATGAAGAGAAATAACTATAGAATGGAATAAAAATAAAGATATAAGATATATGGGATGTCGGTATGTAATACATCAAACCTCGGGGATTCGATAGATAGTTGGTGTAATTTTATTGGTTAAAATATTCTTCAGTAGAAATTATTTATAGAAAGGACTTAGCCTCACACTCTCGTTTTATTGACTTCCACCATACTCCTAAATCAGAATGCTTGACTCTCCCAGTCTCATTTTGAATTTAAAAGTACTTTTTGAATATAGATAAAGTCTAATTAATCCTAAAGCGCTTTCGTTGTATTTAGGATCAATGCCTAGTTTCAACTATCTAGTTAAAATCTCAAACTCTAGTTTTTATTGACCGTAACCTTAGTTTGTTTTGTACCCTCGTACGAAAAACAGTTTGATTAAATTAAGAAACTAAAACCGGAAAAATAAATTTTATAAAAACTAACACCAATTATTTATTGAATCCCATCGTTTTGATGGTCTTTACATACCGATCCCTAAGGGTTTAGCCGGACATAGATCCGGTGACAGACATGGCAATTGGGGAATTAAACATATAGTAAGGCATAAATAAATAAAACAGTAAACAATAATAAACCTGGATTGCAATTTAAGAACTGGAATTGAGTCTTGAATCTTCGATTAAATAATTCTGGCATGCTTTTGTAAGAACAAAATTAGTTCTACAATAGAATTCTAGGATTTTAATGATAACAAAGGATGAAACCAAAAATGGCACCCTAACGAAAATTCTCTTAGTGTGCAGGACTCTGAACAGCAACAGAGGAATCTGATCGTTTTATCAGATACAAACTTTGATCAGATACAAAGTACTAGAAGATCAGAAGCATCTGAGGAAGAAGTGCGCTCAAGAAGTTCTGACTCTGAGCAAAGCAAGACAGTAGAAAGAACCAGAAGCTCTAAACACCCACTGGACTTAGTTCTGATGATCTGAAAGACCAGTACTCTGAGAAGCTCTGATGTAACCTCAACGTAATCTCCTTCTGACACAGGACTCCGAGATAACAAAGACTCTGATGAAGATTCAACAAATCCAGAAAGAGTAACGAAAATAATTTGTTCAAATGGAAAGGAAGTATTTTTAGAAAGAAATTATTCAGGGAGACAAATTCGTTATGGAAAGAAACACAGAAGTAATGACATTGAATGCTCATCAAAGGCCAATATTTTGTCATCACTCCAACGGTCCTTCTCACCATTATATAAAGGATAGTCTACTTCAGTGAGAGACACACAACAACGCACAGAAAATTCTTTACATTCTCTCTCAGTTTTTCACGAGCTGCTGCTCATACGTGAAAATCCTTGCTTAAATATTCTGCTGTAATATTTGCTTACTCTTAGAAGCACTCTCTATTACATATTTACTTTGCTAAATGGTTTTTGTTCCTCAAGTGACTCTGCGTAGTTTGTATACTTGAGAGGACTAAGAGATCATTCTCTTAGACGTTTGGTTGTATCAATCTTTCAAGATTAGTGGATTAAGTCCTTTTTGAAGGCGAAATCACCTTGGCCGGGTGGACTGGAGTAGCTTTCTGTTATAAGCGAACCAGTATAAAATTCTGTGTGTTCTTATTTTTGAAAAAGCTTTTAATTTCTAAAACAATTCAAACCCCCATTTCTTGTTTTTCTCACTTTCAGTTGGTATCAGAGCTTCGGCTCTGTTATTGATTTTCTAATCAAACACTTAACAGTGGAGAGAGATCCAGAACGAGAAAAACTATGACCAACACCAATGAAAGAGATAGTTACAACGCTAAGCCTCCAGTCTTTGATGGAGAGAAATTCGATTACTAGAAAGATAGAATTGAAAGTTTCTTTCTGGGATACGAAGCTGATCTCTGGGACATTGTCACAGTCGGATACACACATCCTGCAACAGATGCTGGAGTTGCTATTCCCAGAAGCAAAATGACAGATGATCAGAAGTGCGAATTCAAGAATCATCACAAAGCCAGAACGATACTTCTCAATGCCATATCCTACAATGAGTATGAAAAAATCACCAACAGGGAAACAACTAAAGATATACTCGACTCCTTGAGGATGACTCATGAAGGAAACTCTCAGGTCAAAGAAACAAAGGCTCTGGCTCTAATCCAGAAATATGAAGCCTTCAAGATGGAGGATGATGAAGCTGTAGAGGTAATGTTTTCTAAATTCCAAACTCTAATTGCAGGTCTCAAAGTGCTAGACAAAGGATACACAACTGTGGACCATGTCAAAAAGATAGTCAGAAGCTTGCCAAAGAAGTGGAGACCCATGGTCACAGCCTTAAAACTATCAAAGGATCTGAACAACATCAGCCTTGAAGAGCTTGTCAGTTCACTCAGAAGTCATGAGATAGAACTGGAGGAAGATGAGCCTCAAAAGAAGATCAAGTCAGTGGCACTAAAGTCCAGATCTGAAAGGCGCAAGTCTGACAGAAACAAAGCCTTCCAGGCCGAAGCAAAAGACACTGATGACTCTGAACAGGAAGATTCTGACGATGAGGAAGAATTATCCCTTATGACCAGAAGAGTAAAACAACTCTGGAGAAAAAGGAATAATAACTTCAGAAAACCAAGACCCAGAGGGGATCGATCAGAATCAACCTCAAAAGGTAAATCTAACAAAGATGTTACGTGTTATGAATGTAAAGAAACAGGTCACTACAGAAACGAATGTCCCAAGTTAAAGAAAGACAGTTCCAGAAAAGAGAACTTCAAGAAAAATTCCTTCAGAACCAAAAAGGGACTGATGGCTACCTGGGACGACAGTGAATCTGACTCATCAGAATCAGACTCTGATGAACAGGATAATGTGGCACTCATGGCTACCACATCCAAGAATACTTCAGATAAAGAATCCGAATCTGAAGAGGTATTTTCTGAACTTTCTCGATCTGACCTAGAATCATGTCTGTCTGAAACTCTAAACTCATATCAGAAACTCAAACAAAAATTTAAAGCTATAAAAGGTGTTCTTGAAGAAACATTAGTAGAATGTGGCAAACTTGAGATAACAATTTTAGAACTAAAAGATGAAAACAGAACTTTGATATTAGAAAGAGATTCAACAAAGAAAAATTGCTCAAAACTTGAAGAAGCGTTATCTCAAGCTCCACAAACTTCAAACACAATAATTTATAAATATGAAAAATCTTTTCAAAAGTTTCTGAAAAATGGGATAGAGAGGAGCAGAATGGCATCCATGATTTATGGGGTCAGTCAGAACAATAGAAGAGGAATTGGGTATGATCCTAGTGAAGATAAAACTTCTACTAATGACCAACCTAAATCTCCATTTTCATATCACTATACACATACACAAGCACAACAATTTAATAATGCTAGAAAACCCAAAGTTTTAAGAAACTCTGGGAAAACTAATCACAAAGGACCCAAAAGACTCTGGGTACCAAAGGATAAGATTGTTTATGTTGCAGATATCTTATGCAGCAGAGTTAAAACACCAATCATGGTACCTGGACTCTGGATGCTCGCGACACATGACAGGAAGAAAGTATATGTTCCAAAGTCTGGAACTTAAAGACGCTGGATTCGTAGGCTTCAGAGGAGATCAGAAAGGAAGGATCAGAGGCTCCGGAACTATTGGTAATGGTACTCTTCCCTCTATATCTGATGTGTTACATGTAGAAGGATTAATGCATAATTTGTTATCAATAAGTCAATTAAGTGATAACGGATATGATGTAATCTTCAATCAAAAAACATGTAAAGCCATAAATCAAAGTAATGGATCTGTCCTATTCACTGGCAAGAGGAAAAAAAATATTTATAAAATAAATCTTTCGAATTTAAAAGAAAAAAATGTGAAATGTCTGATGTCTGTTCACGAAGAGCAATGGGTATGGCATAGACGCTTGGGCCACATTAGCATGAGAAAGTTATCTCAGCTAAATAAACTCGAGTTAGTCAGAGGTCTACCTAAGTTGAAGTTTTCTTCAGATGCTCTATGTGAAGCATGTCAGAAAGGAAAATTTTCAAAATCATCTTTTAAAAAGAAAAACATTGTTTCTACCTCTAAGCCTCTGGAACTTCTTCATATTGACTTATTTGGTTCTGTGAAAACAACATCAGTCAATGGAAAGAAATATGGACTGGTCATTGTTGATGATTTTGGTCGCTGGACATGGGTAAAATTCTTAAAGCACAAGAGTGAGTCTCACTCTGTATTCACTAGCTTCTGTTCCAAAGTGCAAAACGAATTTGACTCTAAAATCATCAGAGTCAGAAGTGATCATGGTGGGGAATTTGAAAATAAATTTTTTGAGGAATTATTTGACTCAAATGGAATATCCCATGATTTCTCCTGCCCTAGAACTCCACAACAAAATGGAGTTGTGGAAAGGAAGAATAGGACACTCCAAGAGATGGCCAGAACCATGATCAATGAAACAAATGTGGCTAAGCACTTTTGGGCTGAAGCTGTAAATACAACGTGTTACATTCAGAATAGAATCTCCATAAGACCTATTCTGGAGAACACTCCCTATGAACTGTGTAAAGGAAGAAAACCCAACATTTCTTATTTTCATCCTTTTGGATGTTCCTGTTTTATTTTAAATACTAAAGAACATCTAAACAAGTTTGATTCCAAAGCACAAAAAGGTATTATGTTAGGATACTCAGAACGCTCTAAAGGCTACAGAGTATACAATACAGAAACCAAAATTGTGGAAGAATCAATTCATGTCAGATTTGATGATAAGCTTGACCCTGAAAAGTCAAAGCTAGTTGAAAAACTTGCAAATCTGGAGATTACTCTTGCATGTTCTGACGAGAAGATTAAAGCTCCTGAAGCAACTGCCACTCAAACCTCAGAAGGAACTAAATCCCCAGCAATCCCAAAGAAAGCTAAAAGTCGCCTCAACATATCTGAAGAGTTGATTCTGGGAAACAAGGACGAACCTATCCGAACTAGGTCTACCTTCAAGACACCTGAAGAAACTCCTTTGGGACTAGTATCTCTGATCGAGCCTACGTCCTGTAATGAGGCACTTTAAGATAGCGACTGGGTTCTAGCCATGCAAGAAGAGCTAGATCAATTCACAAAGAACGACGTCTGGGATATTGTTCCTAAACCAAAAGGCACTCACATTATCGGAACCAGATGGGTGTTCAGAAACAAGCTGAATGAGAAAGGAGAAGTTGTCAGAAACAAAGCTCGACTGGTGGCTCAAGGTTACAGTCAACAAGAAGGCAATGACTACAATGAAACCTTTGCCCCAGTTGCCAGGTTAGAATCTATTCGCTTACTTGTATCGTTCGCTATAAATCATTCCATCAAATTGTATCAAATGGATGTCAAGAGCGCATTCCTTAATGGTTATATATCAGAAGAAGTGTATGTCAACCAACCCCCAGGTTTTGAAAATTCAAATTGTCCAGAACACGTTTTTAAACTTAAGAAATCTTTATATGGACTAAAACAAGCTCCCAGAGCTTGGTATGAAAGACTAAGTAATTTTCTTCTGGAACATGATTTTACCAGATGGAAAGTTGACTCTACACTCTTCTGTAAAAACATTAATAATGATCTCATGATATGCCAGATATACGTTGATGATATCATTTTTGGTTCAGCTAACGCCTCTGTATGTCAAGAATTCTCTGAGCTAACGCAGGCAGAATTCGAAATGAGCTTAATGCAAGAACTAAAGTTCTTTCTAGGAATTCAGATTAATCAAACTTCAGAAATCACCTATGTTCATCAAAGTAAATACATAAAAGACATTTTGAAGAAATTTGAAATGGCTGAATGCAAACCTGCAAAGACACCCATGCATCCAACCTGCATTCTTGAAATGGAAGAAGTCAGTCAAAAGGTTTGTCAGAAGCTCTATCGTGGTATGATAGGCTCCCTTCTCTATCTGACTGCTACTCGTCCTGATATTCTATTCAGTGTTTGTCTCTGTGCCAGATTCCAATCAGATCCTAGGGAATCTCATTTAACAGCAGTTAAGAGAATTCTCAGATATCTGAAAGGAACTCCTAACCTGGGCCTGATGTATGAGAAAACATCAGAGTATAGACTATCTGGTTTTTGTGATGCAGATTATGCAGGAGACAGAATGGAACGAAAAAGTACATCTGGAAATTGTCAGCTCTTGGGAAAGAATCTGATATCCTGGCCCAGCAAAAGACAATCAACCATAGCCTTGTCTACTGCAGAAGCGGAATACATCTCAGCATCACTATGCACCACTCAGATGCTCTGGATGAAGAATCAATTAGAGGATCTACAAATCTTTGAGAGTAACATTCCTATCTTCTGTGATAATACTGATGCCATTTGTTTAAGCAAGAATCCTATTCTACACTCCAGATCTAAGCACATAGAAATAAAACATCATTTTATTAGAGACTATGTTCAGAAAGGGGTAGTAATGTTGAAATTCATTGATACAGATCATCAATGGGCTGACATCTTTACCAAACCCTTAGCTGAAGATAGATTCCTCTTCATCTTAAAGAATCTGAATATTCAAAATTGCCCTAAATAAAATATGCCTCTGAGTGTGTAAAATAAGATTCTGATGTAAACAAAGTGGATTCTGCCTCTGACTCTGATACTCCTACCAAGTTAGAAGTCATCTGAGTTAGAAATCTCCAGGAACCAATCCCTTGGTATTCCTGAAGATCAGATAAAGCAAACACGTGGAGTACCTTGCGTCTGACCTTGGAACTTCTAGACAGCTGTCTAGCAGAAATCAAGGAACAGTCTCTTGAAATCTCCTCGAGCAGTGTACTAACTGTTGGGATTAGACATCATTAATGAACTGTAATCATTTTCCCTCTAAACGTGCATACTTGGTTTTTGTGCTAAACTCTGTTTTGTGTGTCATTTTGCATGCGCCCTAATTTGGGTATTTAAACACCTCTATTCACACATTGCACACTTTTCACTCTCACGCACTCATACTCCTCTGCAAGTTCAACTCTCTCTCTCAAGGCATTCCTGCAGCATTCTTCAACCTTCAACTCAGCTCTCAACAACATTCATGGATTCCCAACAATAATCAGTCTACAACTTCTCTCAACAAATGGATTCAAACGAACAAGCTCCAAGTTCAAGCAACCCAAACCCAGCGGTTACCGGTGTCGTCTCAACTCCCATCTACAAAGAGCCTCACATTCTTGATCATGAGCCTCACATCAATCTTGCAACACCATTTGAGAAACTGGAGGTGTTATGTGAATCCTTGGTGGATTTTGACAACATGCGCAGAAATGGTATTGACCTCACTGAAGAACTCAGGAATCAAGGTTGGGGAAATTACGTCAAACGTCTGTATGGTCCAGTTTACACAAATTTAGTGAAGGAATTCTGGAGATTCGCTGACGCTGATGATCATTACATCGTCTCCTATGTTCTGGGCGTCAAAATGGTGATAACTGAGAAGTCCATTGCTGCTCTTCTGGGCATAGAGAAAGATGGAGGAAGAAGGATCTACAACATTAATCCTAGGGAAAAATATCTGTCCCATGAGATTAATCCAACTATCTTCAAACAGAACGCTGAAGGCAACCACTCCAAGAACAAGGAATTACATCAGAACCTCCGGGTCTGGCTGAAGATCATCCTGGGCACCATCCATCATCGCCCAGTGTAACACCCTTCTAAAATACCCCAAATATTTAATTAAAATAGCAATATATCAATCAGAGTAATTATGCAATTAAGGGTGTCACACAATCATTTCACACCATTCACCATAATAACTGTCATGCTCTTTTATTAATTCAAAACATAAAGCATTTGCACAATACGCAGCGGATAGAAATCAAATCAATCATGCAAAACATGTAACACATTACATGTAAAATTATTCAACAAGGTAAAACATCCCGTCCCGATGTTACATCTATCAGAGCATGACCCACTAAGGAGACTACACTAGACTCCAAGCACTAGCTTTTACTCATTCACTGCTCGTTACCTGAAAAATAGTTGTAAGGGTGAGTTCCTCAATCGATATAATAAGCATTATAAAATATCATGTAATGCTAAGTAAATAACACACTAATCACCCTAATCATATCACACATTCAGTAACGGCACATCAACTCAATATCATACTCAATACCAACACAATTCATACTCATACTTAATGCCAACACAAACACACGTATAATATTGGAATACATCCATTCATATTATACGCCATACATACATTATGCAATGAGACTCCATGTATGCGGTACCGACTATTCGTGAACATATAGTTCAACTTCACCGACCAAATCCAGGTACGGCTACCAAGCTCACTAGTCCCACTCATTTGAGACCTAGTGACTCACATCACTAATTCCTCACCATGGGAATTAGCTACCACCCCAAGGGCCATGCTATGCACACTAATCACCTAGCATGCAAACATCAACAACAGTCCAAATTGACTAACATCACTAATTCCTCACCATGAGAATTAGCTACCACCATAAAGGCCACATTATGCTATGCCCAATCACCTAGCATGCAACATCAACAAAAATCCACAATGGACATATGCTCACACTCTAAGCCATAAAACAGTCCATCCACAATTACATACATAATATATACATTCACAACATTATGCATATTTTCACACATCATCAGCATATTTATCACATAATTATATCATGTCATGCCAAATAATTCAGTCACAGTATTAGCACACTCTACTAATACCTATCCTACTCAAAACAACGGGAAATAATCCCTACTATATCACACACCGATATAGGCCAAGCACCAATTATGTTCACAACATTAAAATATTAATTTTTCGCTTTTCCAACAGTGTTAACCGGTTAACGCCCTGGGTTAACCGGTTAACGCAGCACAGAACACGCTTTCTGGCAAAATTCAACAGTGTTAACCGGTTAACGCCCTGGGTTAACCGGTTAACGCAGACAGAACAACAATTTCTCAGAAATCACAACAGTGTTAACCGGTTAACCCAGTGTTAACCGGTTAACGCCCTGGGTTAACCGGTTAACGCAAGCAAAACAGCAATACTTCACAATTCCTAACAGTGTTAACCGGTTAACGCCCTGGGTTAACCGGTTAACGCAAGACAGAAAGCTGTTCCTGCGCTAACACGAAGCAGAATGCAGAATTCTCCGCATTTTCCGCCGTTGGAGGACTTCCGGACCTCCGATTCCGATTCCGTAAAAAGCTATACGTTCGGGAAATCACAACTCACACAAATATAGATTTAATTACAACTTTAACACAACTTATCCAACACAATTTTTCAGCATTCAACATCCCAATTAGGGTCAATTCAACGGTTTATCACTACCCATTACATGTTAATCCATAATACCCATTAAACGACGATAAACCCCCCTTACCTGAGTTAATCCGGCGAATCTTTAAGCTTCAAGCTCTTCTCTTCTCCAACCTTCTTCCTCTTGCTCTGCCTCTTTGCCCTTTTCCTCTTTTCAGCCGCTTCTCTGCTTTCACGTGAAAACTCTTTTTTTACCAAAAATGGAACTCTTTTTCTTATTTCCAACTTATATATATTTTCCAATAATTATTATTCCAATAATAATAATAATAATATTCCAATAATTCCAATTATTTAATTAAATTAATAAATATAATATTAACTTAAATTAAATAATTATCTTATTTTTATCGGGGTGTTACAACTCTCCCCCACTAAAAGAGTTTTCGTCCTCGAAAACATACCTCAAGCGAATAACTCCGGATACGACTCCTTCATCTGGCTCTCAAGTTCCCAAGTCACATTGCCACCTGCTGGTCCTCCCCAAGCTACCTTTACTAAGGCAATCTCTTTACCCCGCAGCTGCTTCAACTCTCGATCCTCAATCCTCATAGGTGATGTTTCAACAGTCAGATTATCTCTCACCTGGACATCATCTACTTGGACCACATGCGACGGATCATGAATGTACCTCCTCAACTGAGACACATGAAAAACCTCATGCAAATTCGCAAGTGACGGCGGTAAAGCGATACGATAGGCTACCTCTCATATCCTCTCCAAAATCTGATAAGGACCAATAAATCGAGGTGTCAACTTCTTCGACTTCAAAGCTCGACCAACCCCAGTTATCGGAGTAACCCGAAGAAACACATGATCTCCCTCTTGGAACTCAAGTGACTTCCTCCTCTTGTCGTGATAACTCTTCTGACGACTCTGAGCAATCCTCATCTTCTCCTAAATCATCTTAATCTTTTCCGTAGTTTGTTGAACAATCTCCGGTCCAACCACAGCACTCTCACCGGACTCATACCAACATAAAGGCGTCCGACATCTCCTACCATACAAAGCTTCAAACGGTGCCATACCAATGCTCGAATGAAAACTATTGTTGTAGGTAAACTCAATCAAAGGTAAGTAACAATCCCAAGCACCTCCCTTTTCCAAAACACAAGCCCTCAAAAGATCTTCCAATGACTGAATCGTCCTCTCAGTCTGACCATCAGTCTGCGGATGATATGCAGAACTCAATCTCAGCTTAGTTCCCAAAGCCTTCTGCAAACCTTCCCAAAACTTCTATGTAAATCTAGGATCTCTGTCCGAAACAATACTCGACGGAATGCCATGCAAGCTAACAATTTTCTCAATATACAGCTCAGCCAATCTCTCTAACGGATAATCCATTATGATCGGAATGAAATGAGCCGATTTTGTCAATCTATCAACAATCACCCAAATGGCTTCAAAATTCTTAATTGTCCTCGGTAAACCAGAAACAAAATCCATACTGATACTATCCCACTTCCACTCTGGAATAGCCAACGGTTGCATTAGCCCAGACAGCTTCTGATGCTCAATCTTTGACTTCTGACAAGTCAAACAAGAATAAACAAAACTCGCAATTTCTCTTTTCATTCCCGGCCACCAAAATAACTTTTTCAAATCATGATACATCTTCGTAGCCCCAGGATGAATACTCAGGCCACTACGATGTCCTTCCTCAAGAATACTCTTCTTAAGTTCGGTAACATCCGGAATACACACCCGATTACCAATTTTCAAAACACCATTCTCATCAACTCTGAATTCACCACCTTGACCTTGATTTACTAAAGTCAACTTATCAACCAAAAGCACATCGGATTTCTGACCTTCTCTAATCTCATCCAGAATACCACTCGTTAACTTTAACATTCCCAATTTAACACTATTGTGAGTACTCTCACACACCAAACTCAAGTCTCTAAACTGCTCAATTAAATCCAATTCCTTAACCATTAACATAGACATATGCAATGATTTCCGACTCAATGCATCAGCCACTACGTTTGCTTTACCCGGATGGTAATTCAAACCAAAGTCATAATCCTTCAGAAACTCTAACCATCTCCTCTGTCTCATATTCAGCTCTTTCTGATCAAACAAATACTTTAAACTTTTATGGTCACTGAAAACCTCAAATCTTGACCCGTACAAGTAATGCCTCCATAACTTCAGAACAAATACCACGGCTGCCAACTCTAAATCGTGTGTCGGATAGTTCCTCTCATGAACCCTCAGTTGTCTCGAAGCATAAGCTATAACCTGCTTATTCTGCATCAACACACCACCCAAACCCAACAATGAAGCATCACAGTAAACCTCAAATGATTCCGATGGACTCGGTAATATCAGAATAGGAGCAGTAGTTAACCTTCTCTTTAACTCTTGGAAACCTTCTTCACATTTTGAGTCCCAAACAAAAGCTTGCCCCTTTCTAGTCAACATCGTCAACGGTAATGCCAACTTAGAAAATCCCTCAATGAATTTCCTATAATAACCTGCAAGTCCAAGAAAACTCCTTATCTCAGAAACTGACTTCGGAGCTTCCCACTTAGATACAACTTCAATCTTAGAAGGATCAACAGCAACACCATCTCTTGAAATCACATGACCAAGAAAACTAACCTCTTCTAACCAAAATTCACACTTTGACAATTTAGCAAATAACTTCTTTTCTCGTAGAACTCCTAAAACCACCCTCAAATGCTCAGCATGCTCTTCTTCAGATTTCGAATACACCAAAATATCATCAATAAACACCACAACAAACTGATCTAGGTACGGATGGAAAATCCTATTCATATACTCCATAAATACTCCAGGCGCATTAGTCACACCAAAAGGCATTACAGAATACTCATAATGTCCATACCTTGTTCTGAAAGCAGTCTTCTGAATATCCTCAATTTTCACACGTATCTGATGATATCCCGACCTCAAATCTATTTTGCTGAACACACTCGCACCAACTAACTGATCCATCAAATCATCAATCCTCGGCAAAGGATACCGATTCTTGATCGTCACTTTATTCAGTTGCCTGTAGTCCACACACAACCTCATAGTACCTTCTTTCTTCTTAACCAATAACACTGGTGCACCCCACGGTGACACACTCGGACGAATAAATTTCTTATCCAACAGATCTTCCAACTGACTCTTCAATTCAGTTAACTCAACAGCAGACATACGGTACGGAGCCATCGACACCGGCCTAGTACCAGGTACCAAATCAATCGAGAACTCAACTTCACGCTCTGGCGGTAATTCATTCACTTCTTCCGGAAACACATCAGGAAAATCACACACCACAGCTAGATCGCAAATCACAAGTTTATCTTTAGCCTCCAAAGTCGCTAACAGCATAAACAACTCTGCCCCATCTACTACTGCCTCATTCACCTGCCTTGCTGATAGAAACAAACTCTTTCCTTCCTCATTCTCAGGAAAAATCACAGTCTTATCAAAACAGTTGATATAAACTCGGTTAAACACCAACCAGTTCATACCCAGAATAACATCAATCTGCACTAGTGGAAGACACACTAGGTCTATCCCAAAGTCTCTACCAAAAATACTCAAAGGACAATTTAAACAAACTGAAGTAGTAGTCACTGAACCCTTCGCAGGAGTATCAATCACCATACTTCCATGCATCTCAGATATCTCTAACTTAAGTTTCACAGCACAATCCAAAGATATAAAGGAATGAGTAGCACCGGTGTCAATAATAGCTACAAGAGGAAAGCCATTAATATAACACGTACTTCGGATCAAACGATCATCTGCAAAAGTCTCAGAACCCGATAAAGCGAAGACCTTGCCTCCCGACTGGTTCTCTTTCTTCGGCTTAGGACACTGTGGGCTAATATGACCCACCTCTCCACAGTTGAAACAAGTCATAGTCTTCAACCGGCACTCTGCAGCCAAGTGACCACCTTTGCCACATTTGAAACACTTCTTCTCAGCACTGGTACACTCATGGAAACGATGTCCAGCCTGACCACATCTGTAACACTTAGCAGGGCACTGGAGTCTCCCCCACTAGGTCTCCTCATCCCACTCTGTCTCTGGAAACCTTTGCCAACTGCATACGGCTTCCCACGATCATTCTGATTCTTGCCTTTCCTATCAACCCTCTGCTGATAGCTCTCCGCTCTGGCTTTGGTATCCTGTTCAAAAATTCTGCAACAGTCAACCAAATCAGAAAACACTCTAATCCGCTGATACCCAATAGCCTGCTTGATCTCGAGACGTAACCCGTTCTCAAACTTCACACATTTTGAGAATTCCCCAGTAGCCTCATCATAGGGAGTGTAATACTTCGACAGCTCTGTGAACTTAGCAGCATACTCAGTAACAGACCGGTTGCCCTGCTTCAATTCCAGGAACTCTATCTCTTTCTTTCCTCTAACATCCTCTGGAAAATACTTCCTCAGGAATCTCTCTCTGAACACAGCCCAAGTGATCTCAGCATTCCCAACAGATTCCAACTCAGTGCGGGTAGCAACCCACCAATCATCTGCTTCTTCTGACAGCATATGCGTACCGAACCTGACCTTCTGGTTCTCGGCACACTCAGTCACTCGGAAGATCCTCTCAATCTCCTTCAACCACTTCTGAGCACCATCTGGATCGTATGCTCCCTTGAACATTGGAGGATTGTTCTTCTGGAACTCACTCAGTTGACGAGCAGCTCCCATTCCCACAACATTCGGATTTCCCCCAAGTACTCCAGCTAGCATACCCAGAGCCTCAGCAATCGCAGCATCGTCTCTACCTCTTCCAGCCATCTCTATTCTGAGTTAATCCAACAAGATAAAACAATAAGTACCGATAGGGTTACACAACACCTATCCCGTACAGGGAAAACAGAATAATTACGACTCGACTCGACCGACTATGCTCTGATACCACTAATGTAACACCCTTCTAAAATACCCCAAATATTTAATTAAAATAGCAATATATCAATCAGAGTAATTATGCAATTAAGGGTGTCACACAATCATTTCACACCATTCACCATAATAACTGTCATGCTCTTTTATTAATTCAAAACATAAAGCATTTGCACAATACGCAGCGGATAGAAATCAAATCAATCATGCAAAACATGTAACACATTACATGTAAAATTATTCAACAAGGTAAAACATCCCGTCCCGATGTTACATCTATCAGAGCATGACCCACTAAGGAGACTACACTAGACTCCAAGCACTAGCTTCTACTCAATCACTGCTCGTTACCTGAAAAATAGTTGTAAGGGTGAGTTCCTCAATCGATATAATAAGCATTATAAAATATCATGTAATGCTAAGTAAATAACACACTAATCACCCTAATCATATCACACATTCAGTAATGGCACATCAACTCAATATCATACTCAATACCAACACAATTCATACTCATACTTAATGCCAACACAAACACACGTATAATATTGGAATACATCCATTCATATTATACGCCATACATACATTATGCAATGAGACTCCATGTATGCGGTACCGACTATTCGTGAACATATAGTTCAACTTCACCGACCAAATCCAGGTACGGCTACCAAGCTCACTAGTCCCACTCATTTGAGACCTAGTGACTCACATCACTAATTCCTCACCATGGGAATTAGCTACCACCCCAAGGGCCATGCTATGCACACTAATCACCTAGCATGCAAACATCAACAACAGTCCAAATTGACTAACATCACTAATTCCTCACCATGGGAATTAGCTACCACCATAAAGGCCACATTATGCTATGCCCAATCACCTAGCATGCAACATCAACAACAATCCACAATGGACATATGCTCACACTCTAAGCCATAAAACAGTCCATCCACAATTACATACATAATATATACATTCACAACATTATGCATATTTTCACACATCATCAGCATATTTATCACATAATTATATCATGTCATGCCAAATAATTCAGTCACAGTATTAGCACACTCTACTAATACCTATCCTACTCAAAACAACGGGAAATAATCCCTACTATATCACACACCGATATAGGCCAAGCACCAATTATGTTCACAACATTAAAATATTAATTTTTCGCTTTTCCAACAGTGTTAACCGGTTAACGCCCTGGGTTAACCGGTTAACGCAGCACAGAACACGCTTTCTGGCAAAATTCAACAGTGTTAACCGGTTAACGCCCTGGGTTAACCGGTTAACGCAGACAGAACAACAATTTCTCAGAAATCACAACAGTGTTAACCGTTAACCCAGTGTTAACCGGTTAACGCCCTGGGTTAACCGGTTAACGCAAGCAAAACAGCAATACTTCACAATTCCTAACAGTGTTAACCGGTTAACGCCCTGGGTTAACCGGTTAACGCAAGACAGAAAGCTGTTCCTGCGCTAACACGAAGCAGAATGCAGAATTCTCCGCATTTTCCGCCGTTGGAGGACTTCCGGACCTCCGATTCCGATTCCGTAAAAAGCTATACGTTCGGGAAATCACAACTCACACAAATATAGATTTAATTACAACTTTAACACAACTTATCCAACACAATTTTTCAGCATTCAACATCCTAATTAGGGTCAATTCAACGGTTTATCACTATCCATTACATGTTAATCCATAATACCCATTAAACGACGATAAACCCCCCTTACCTGAGTTAATCCGGCGAATCTTTAAGCTTCAAGCTCTTCTCTTCTCCAACCTTCTTCCTCTTGCTCTGCCTCTTTGCCCTTTTCCTCTTTTCAGCCGCTTCTCTGCTTTCACGTGAAAACTCTTTTTTTACCAAAAATGGAACTCTTTTTCTTATTTCCAACTTATATATATTTTCCAATAATTATTATTCCAATAATAATAATAATAATATTCCAATAATTCCAATTATTTAATTAAATTAATAAATATAATATTAACTTAAATTAAATAATTATCTTATTTTTATCGGGGTGTTACACCCAGCGTCAAACTCTTCAGACTACATCAACACAGACCAGAAGTGCATCCTGTACTGCATCCACATAGTCTGAAGCTCTGCCTTCCAGCACTCCTCTTCAAGTACCTCGGAGATTCTGTACGAGATACAAGAAACAACATGAAGCCCAGAAACTACATCCCTCTGGGAAGACTAATCTCTGACGTTCTGATTGAAAGCCGTCTCGTGGACCACCTGATAATTTTCAGACTCATGGAAGACGTGATGATCGACACTGGAAGAGCTCTAAACGCCAAAAATCTGAAGAGCATGGGGATTCTGGATCAAGTCAAGTCCAAACCTACTCTAGACACTTCCTGGGAAGCTCTCAAAGATCAGAGGAAGATCCCAAATGGACTCTATCTGTTCTCTAAGATCGACCCTTCAGAGGTAATCCTGTATTACTTAGATGATATAAGGAAAACAAGGAGTAGATATCTCAGACTTCAACATAAGCCAGCTGCCAGATGAGCCTCCAAACTTCATGAAGCGTCCACGAGGACCCTCTGAGAAGGCGAAGCAAGCAAAGAAGGCCAAACTGGGAGAATCCTCCGGATCAAGACCTCCAGTACCTTTGACTGGACCTTCTGGTAAGTCTGTTTCTCTTACTCCTTCTGTATAACTTCATATTGCTTCCTCTCTCCCTCAACCAACCCCCATCTATACAAATTCAGAAACTCCTCCCTCAACCACCAGAACATCTCACCAACCATCTCAGAAATTTAACCTTGCCACCACAACCTTACCTATTTCTGAAGCATAAATGCTGAAAGAAACCACTTCACCATCTTCATCTTCTTCTCTAGAATCACCCCTTACTACAACATTTCCACAAATACAAAACACTCTGACCCTTCATCTCCCACTCTGGCCCAACTCCAAACTCGTGCTCTGGCCTCACAACAGCCAACACAACCCACACCTGAACCAGAAGTCACTTCATCACCCACAGAACAACCAAACCCAACCACATCTGACCCTCCACCATCTGAAACACCTCACGCTGAAACTCAACCAAACAACTCTGACACAAACCCACCAAATACATCCGCTGAACCACAAACTCTCACACTCAACCTAAGCCCTCCCACTTCTCCACCCCCATCCTCTGAACCAGAAAACACCCTGCCAACCCTTGAGGAATCAATCATGATGTTTGCAGAAGCCTCAGTTGACAAGGTCAAGTCTCTGACCATCAACTCTGGCATCAGTGGTGATCCTTCAGCTATAAGGACATACTAGAACAGAGTTATTAGCTGGATGACCGCTGAAGCCTTCAAGCTGAAGGTCCTCTCTGAGCAAGTCCGCAACGACTTCATCAGAGACGCTGAGTTAAGACTACAGGAGCGCCTAGCCAGAGAAGCAGAAGAGAAAGCCAGGCAAGAAGAAATGCAAAGGACTAAGGACGCTGAAGCCAAAGCTCTAGCTGAGGCTGCTGCTGCTGCTGCTGCTGAAGCTGAAGCCAAAGCTGCCGCTGAAGCTCGTATTGCTGAGGAGTCTGCCAATAGGGCAGAACCGGATGCTCTGACTCAGGGGGAGTCTTCCACCTTTGTCCCTTTGGTTCTCAAGACACTTGAATATCTTCAGAAAGAGCAGAAAGAAGTCCGAGCCAGATTAGAACAACAGGATTCAGTAAATGTCAACAATCAGAATATGCTGACCCAGCTGCTCCAGAGGATGCCTCCACCTCCAAACCCTTAGGCACCTAGGACTTATTTTCTTTTTGCTTGTTGATTTGCTTGTTGCTTTCTGTTGTGTTTGTTCTCGCTTTTTGCTGTTTGTGTTTCTAACATCTGTGAATATATATATATATATATATATATATATATATATATATATATATATATATATATATATATATATATATATGTGTGTGTGTGTGTGTGTGTGTGTGTCTTTCCCTCATGCATCTAAGTCTTTTTGATTCTGACAAAAAGGGGGAGAACTAAAAACAAATATGATGAAACCATATCTAAATCCTTTCAGTACTCTGCAAACATTGTTTAAAAATTGGTTCTAATCCTTTTTTACTTAGAAATTTGCAGAAGAGAATCTAGAAACATCATCTCATGGAAGCTTCGGTAAGAACTTCTGAACTCCCAAACTTATCTCAGGGGGAGCTCACCTCTATCTGATCTAAAACTCTTATATAAAAATGTTTCATCTCTAAAAATTAAGATTGTTTTGTCATCATCAAAAAGGGGGAGATTGTAAGAACAAAATTAGTTCTACAATAGAATTCCAGGATTTTGATGATAACAAAGGATGAAACCAAAAATGGCACCCTAACGAAAATTCTCTAAGTATGCAGGACTCTGAACAGCAACAGAGGAATCTGATCGTTTTATCAGATACAAACTTTGATCAGATACAAAGTACTAGAAGATCAGAAGCATCTGAGGAAGAAGTGCGCTCAAGAAGTTCTGACTCTGAGCAAAGCAAGACAGTAGAAAGAACCAGAAGCTCTAAACACCCACTGGACTTAGTTCTGATGATCTGAAAGACCAGTACTCTGAAAAGCTCTGATGTAACCTCAACGTAATCTCCTTCTGACACAGGACTCCGAGATAACAAAGACTATGATGAAGATTCAACAAATCCAGAAAGAGTAACGAAAAGAATTTCTTCAAATGGAAAGGAAGTATTTTTAGAAAGAAATTATTCAGGGAGACAAATTGGTTATGGCAAGAAACATAGAAGTAATGACATTGAATGCTCATCAAAGGCCAATATTCTGTCATCACTCCAACGGTCCTTCTCACCACTATATAAAGGACGGCCTACTTCAGTGAAAGACACACAACAACGCACATAAAATTCTTTACATTCTCTCTCAGTTTTTCACGAGCTGCTGCTCATACGTGAAAATCCTTGCTTAAATATTCTGCTGTAATATTTGCTTACTCTTAGAAGCACTCTCTATTACATATTTACTTTGCTAAATTGTTTTTGTTCCTCAAGTGACTTTGCGTAGTCTGTATACTTGAGAGGACTAAGAGATCATTCTCTTAGACGTTTGGTTGTATCAATCTTTCAAAATTAGTGGATTAAGTCCTTTTTGAAGGAGAAATCACCTTGGCCGGGTGGACTGGAGTAGCTTTGTGTTATAAGCGAACCAGTATAAAATTCTGTGTGTTCTTATTTTTGAAAAAGCTTTTAATTTCTAAAACAATTCAAACCCCCCTTTCTTGTTTTTCTCACCTTCAGCTTTGGCAATGAATACCCCTTACAATTGAATCCCAAATGCGTGAAAAATAATAAACCGTAATAGTCCCCGATATGGAGAAACTATCACTTTTACAACGGTAAGAAACTACCTAGAAAACTACAAGAAAAATAGTGCTGAAAAAATAATTAAGCGTAAACTAAAAACTGGAAGAAGAGAGAGAGCTCTACGAGTCTGAATGATCTCCTTTTTAAATCCTTTTCACATTCCTCAATTGTAGCAAGATTAGTGGAAACCGTGGCTAAAAGGGAGGAGAAAAGTAGGAAAAGTGGGGAGACTTGGTTGTGGCGGTTGCCACAACCCTAAATCCATGATGAGTGGCGAGCGCCACTCTTGTAGTAACCGCCAACCACTTTTAAGGGCTGGTGGCGTGTGCCACCTTCCTTTTGGCCTAATGTGGTGGGCGCCACATCCTTTGGGTAATGGGCACCACAAGCCCATTTGCTTTTGTGGCCCATTATCCCATTGGAAGCCTTATTTTCTTCTTTTTTCTTGCCTTTTTCTTTCCTTTTTGCTATTTCCCATTTTTCTTTGGTAAACCTTTCAATCGATAAATACCTGCAGATAAACATAAAATACTGTGTAATAAATAGTGTTAATCGACTAAAAAGCAGTGCATATAGAGGCAAAAATACGATACATTTTCGCGTTATCACATATCATTCATACTAAAACCCCAAACATGAACAACAATGCAATAACTTTGTACCTACAAAGACATTCGCACATCAACATCAAAATTATCATATAAGTTCATATTCATCATACCATATGGATTAAGTTTCACATAATCCTTTCTCAAACGCATCAAGCATTCAACAACAGTGAAACATATAAGAAAACTTAGAGGATGATAAGGATCCTTCTCTACCCTTCATAAATTACACCAATATACGAAGTAGTTTTCCCTCTTACCTAAATTTCCAGCAAAAAAATTTCAACAATGGTGGTTTCCTTCTTCCTCTTCGAAGCCTTAGCCTTTCTCAAGCCTTTGCCCTTTTTCCCCAAAACTCAATTTCACGATAAATGTACTCAACTTCCCACACTTCTTCCTTTCCAATAGAAATTGTATTTCCCTCATTTAGGTTGTTCATAGCCTATCCTCACTTATCTCCCCAATCTTCACATTACCCTTACTACCTTATTTTTCAATTTATTTTATAATTAAATCTAATTTTCACCAAAATAATATTAATAAATTATTATTTATAATTTTTCTTTTTCCTTCTAATACTTATACTATTTTAACTATTCTCTTCATTATCAAATTAATTAAAATTATAATTAATTATATCACTCTCACCAACCTAACCACATGTTACATACTACACACATATTCATAAAAAATCAACCAAAAGAATATAATTCACTTATTAATTTAAATAAAATGTAGCTAAATTCAAATAAATAAATTAATTGAATTCAGGGTGTTACATCTAGGGTCATGGATTCTCTCATCTCTCCAGAATGGTTTTTTGTTGGATGAAGTGGTGACTCTAAATGAAGTGATTGATCTTGCAAGAGCTTCTAAGAGGGAATACTTATTGTTTAAGGTGGAATTTGAGAAGGCATACGACTCAGTTAGTTGGTCCTTTGGGATGAGGAGATTTGGGTTTAATGAGAGATGAGGAGTCTGGGTTAGAGCTTGTGTTTTTTCAAGCAACCTTTTGGTGTTGGTCAATGGTAGTCCGACGAAGGAGGTTAGTATTCAGAGACGGCTCAAGCATGGAGACCCTTTGGCTCCCTTTCTTTTCCTTTTGGTGGTGAAGGGTATAGGAGCCTAGTTTAAAAAAGCTAGCTCAATGCGAGTGTTTGCATGGCTAAAGGTTGGTTCGGATGACTTAGAGGTGTCTCATCTCCAATATGTGAATGATACTATGATGGTTGGGGTCCCTTTTATGGATAACTTGTTGACTGATAAGGCAGTTCTGAGGAGTTTCAAGCTTGCTTATGGTCTTAAGGTTAATTTTGCTCAAATTTGCATCTTCAGGGTTAATGTGGAGAGGGAGTTTTTATAGTTGACGAAGGTCTATCTGCACTGTAGATTAAGGATGCTTCCTTTTAAGTATTTAGGTCTTCCGGTGGGGGGAATTCTAGAAAGGAGGGGACTTGGTACTTGTTGGTTAAAATGGTTTATGCTAAGCTTTCCTCTTGGAAGAACACGTTTGTGAGCCTTGGTAGGTGAGTGGTGATGTTTGATAACGCGAAAATACGTCAGATATTTGCCTTGATTTACACTCAAAGATCATACCACTTTAATCAATATTCCGATTATTTCGCAATGGTATTTAAATCTCCAAGCATTAATGAGCAAAATGTAGAAAAGGAAGAAAAAGAAGAAGAAACAGATGAGAAAGCATAGGAAAAAGCAGAAAACCAGAATGCAGAAATTGTTGATGTGACGACCGTCACAAGCCTCATGACGACGTCACGACCCAGCCTGTGACGACCGTCACAGGCCCATGACGGGCGTCACGCGGCCAGATTTTACGCTTTGAAACAGTCAGCCAGAGGCACCCAAACGTGCCTAAATTCTCCCCAACAGCAAGACTCCCCCGTGGATTCCTCATTCAACCAGTCTTCCTTAAATTTCTCAACCGCCAAGACCTAAAAGAGCAATATATAAAGGACCAAAGTTGGGAAAATTGGGGGAGATCTACACATACACTCTGCAATTATTTTTTACAGCTTTCTAGCTTTTTAGTTATTTTTTTTCCAGCAACTTTGTTTCTGTTGTCTTAGTTCATTTGCCATTCTTCTTAGAATTTCCTTTTCTCCTTTCCTTTCCGTTTTCCAGTTAGCCATAGTAGTAGTTTCTTACACCGGGGAACTACTACACTTTATTTAATTTAAGTAAGCAATTTGTATTGAAGAAGCAGAATCCTACCGACTTGTGGAGGACTGCTCAAGTACTCCAAGATTCGCCTACTCTATTACTTCAAATTACCAGTTTTTTATTAAATCATTATTATTATTGCCCAGTTATTATTATAACTATGTTTTCCGCAATGTTAATTTGTTTATGCTCTGTGTTTGCTTTATTTAACATGTCCGGCTAAATTATCGTATCGGTATGTAGCAATTTAATTAGATGGGATTTAATAATAATCGGTGAAAACTCTTTTTCTCAAACGATCTTTTAGGCTGAGGTTTTTAATTTAAATTTAATTAACTTTATCACAAAAGCGTGAGAAGTTATTTAATACGATTTTGCCACGAGAGTGGGAAATTAACTAAGGTGAGAACCAACAATCGCGAGAGCGCGAGGCTCGAGCTGGATAGTAAAAATTAGGCATTGAGTTTAAAAACAGCGAGAGCACTTTAAAAGCAATTAAAACTTATTTATTTTCAAAAAGTAATTTTAACTTCAAATGGGACAGCGAGAGCGTACATTCTGACTTAAAGCTATAGGCTGAATCAACAATCACGAGAGTGTGAGATAAAGCTTTTTAAATAAATATTTTCTACTGAGAGATATTTGGGATTTAAACTATTCACCGGTGACTTATCGAATCCCTGAAAATTAATGTGTTGCACACTGATTCCTTCCATCAATTCTTTCTTAAAACTAAATTTCTCTTAGATTTAATATTCTGCACCCGAACTTCTACTAATCATTCCCTTAGCTAAACGTTGTGACGTTAGTAACACTAGTTTGACCATAGGTCCCTGTGGAATCGATATCTTTTAAAACTAAAGCAACTGGACTGTGCACTTGCAGTCAAGTACCCGATAGACTATATTTTATATATAGCCACGACTAGCATCAAGTTTTTGGCACCGTTGTCGGGGACCTGTTTTAGTCAAATAGTGTGATTCTTTCGTTGCACGGTATAGACTAAGGTAAAAATAAAAACTAATCTTCTCTCCCTTATTTCCCCGATTGTATGCCAAGTACTCGCTCACAAGGCGATAACTTAGCACCACCAGTCCCAGAATTAGAGTGTTTCTTATATGTAAGACGCCGAATACACGAATATCAACAAAAGTACGATATTCCCAATATCTTCTCTCCTACTAAACCAGAAGAAAAACCAACCATGGCTGAAGAAGGACCACAAAATCGTCCTCTTAAATACTACGCTACCCCGTCTCAACAAGAACCTCACAACAACATTGCTGCCCCCGCTATCAATCGAAACGATTTCAAGCTGAAACCCTCACTATTATCAGTCGTCCAACAACATCAATTTGCTGGAAATCCTACGGACGATCCTAATGAACACCTGACCAAGTTTGTGCAGTACGCAGATACTATAAAGGCGAATGGTGTATCTCAAGATGCGATAAGATTGCGCCTCTTTCCTTTCTCACTAAGAGACAGAGCTTGGGCTTGGTTGCAATCCTTGCCCTCCAACTCCGTTACAACATGGGAAGAACTGAAGAACGTTTTCTTATCCCGATATTTTCTGCCGAGCAAAAGTGTTATGCTGAGAGCTCAAATCAACGGATTCAGGCAAAAAGATGTAGAATCTCTCTACGAAGCGTGGGAGAGATACAAGGACATGATGAGGATATGTCCACATCACGGTCTCGAAGACTGGGTGATCATTCACACATTTTACAATGGGTTTATGTATAACACAAGACTGACAGTAGACGCTTCTGCGGGCGGTGCACTTATGGACAAGCCATACAACAAAGCCTATCAACTCATTGAAAACATGGCCCAAAACCATTGCCAATGGGGAGGTGAAAGAACTCCAGTAGAAAAGTCCTAGACAAAGGGTGGAATGTACGAAATCAGTAGCCTTGACCATGTTCATGCAAAGGTAGATGCCCTTGTTCAAAAATTAGACAACTTGACCATACCACCCGCAACCACCGTGGCTGCTGTAACTCCAAACTGTGAGTTATGTGGAAACCTTGGACACGCTGCACAAGAATGTCAAATATCAGCAAGAGTCCCAACCGATCAAGTGAACTACGCACAAGGAAATCCATATTCGAATACCTACAACCTAGGTTGGAAAAACCATCCTAATTTTTAGTATAAGAATAACAACGCCCTGTATGCACCTGGCCAAGCACCAGCCGTTCCGTCTGGATATCAAAATCCAGCTTATAATGCTCTTAACATGCCTAAGAATTCAAATCTCGAATTAATGATGGAAAGCTTCATAGCTACCCAAGCTCAAACAAACAAAGACTTCTTGAACCAAAACCTACATACTAGTGAGCAACTTAAACAACTAGCGAGCAAAGTAGACGCCTTAGCCACCCACAATAAAATGCTTGAAACACAGATTTCATAAGTGGCTCATCATCAAGCATCTACAGCCGCTCCAGTTGGAACATTTCCTAGACAGCCGCAACCTAATCCAAAAGGACATGCAAATGTCGTTATACTGAGGAATGGAAAAGAAATAGACGGACCCGTAGATCAAAGACTCCAAAACCCTGCCATGTACCAAAAACCAGATAAAACCTCAACTGAGCAGGTGAATGAACCAAAGGAAATAGAAGATAATACCCAAGAGGCCGAAGAGAAAGAAAAACCTTATGTGCCTCCGCCTCCTTATAAACCACCCGTTCCGTATCCTCAAAGACTCAAAAGTTCTAAAACTGCGAGCCAATTTAGGAAATTTGTTGAACTTCTGAAGCAACTAATCATTACAATACCCTTTACAGAATTCATCACACAAATTCCCTCATACGCCAAATTTCTTAAGGAAATCCTATCCAATAAGAAAAAGATTGAGGATAACAAAACAATTACACTTACTGCCGAGTGTAGCGCAATAATCCAGAATAACATGCCTCCCAAACTAAAAGACCCAGGTATTTTTTCCATACCCCGCGTCATTGGAAAATTCGTCATAGACAAAGCTCTAAGCGATCTAGGAGCCAACATTAGTGTAATGCCCTTAACCATCTGTAAAAGGCTCAGTATGGGAGAATTAAGACCAACCAAGATGTTTGTTAAATTAGCTGACCGCTCAATCAAATATCCTGTCGGTATACTAGAGAATGTCCCCGTACATGTAGGATAATTTTACATTCCTACAGACTTCATAATCATGGACATCAAAGAAGATGCCAGTACACCTATCATACTAGGAAGGCCATTCTTGGCTACCGCCGGAGCCATAATAGACGTAAAGAGAGGTAAGCTGACATTCGAAGTTGGAGAGGAAAAGGTTGAATTCATCTTGACCCAATTCTTACAAGCGCCAGCTATAGACGACACCTGTTATCTACTTGATGTCATAGACGAGTGCGTGAGAGAGATGGAGATGCAAGAACCCATATACTCTGATATAATGAAAATCCAAATCCCTCCAATCTTTGAAGACGATAATTGGCATGAACCATACCAAAATGAAAGTCTAAGCGAATGCTTAGCACTTACACCCAACCACATGCCATGCCCAAAGAAACCTGACTTGGAATTAAAAGCACTACCAAAGAACCTAAGATACGAATTCCTAGACACTGAACTGAAAAGACCAGTAATAGTCAACACTGACTTGGGACAGATGGAAACTGAAAAGTTACTAGATGTCCTAAGAAAATATCCAACTGCGTTAGGATATAACATCGTCGATCTAAAAGGAATAAGTCCTTCTATCTGTATGCATCACATTATGCTGGAGGAAGATTGTAAAACCTCTAGAGAACACCAGAGAAGGATCAACCCAATCCTAACTACGGTAGTCAAGGATGAAGTAAAGAAGCTAATAGATACTGGAATCATATACCCGATCTCTGATAGTCAATGGGTTAGCCCCGTTCATTTAGTACCTAAGAAATGGGGTGTTACAGTTGTTAAGAATGAGAAGGGCGAGTCTATAGCACAAAGAGTTGTGACCGAAAGTAGAATGTGCATCGACTATAGAAAACTAAACAAAGCCACTCAGGAAGATCATTTCCCTCTACCCTTCATTGACCAAATGCTTGAACGATTGGCTAAGCACTCTCACTTCTGCTATCTAGACGGTTATTCAGGATTCTTTCAAATCCCAATCCATCCTAACGACCAAGAAAAGACTACCTTCACATGCCCTTATGGTGCATTTGCCTACTGACGAATGCCATTTGGATTATGCAATGCTCCCGCAACGTTTCAAAGATGCATGATGGCAATATTCGCCGATTTTATAGACGACATCATGGAAGTCTTTATGGACGACTTTTCTGTTTGTGGGAAGAGTTTTGAAGGATGTCTATCAAACCTTGAAATGGTACTCGAAAGATGCGTAAAAGTAAACCTCGTTCTAAACTGGGAGAAATGCCATTTCATGGTTCAACAAGGAATCGTGTTAGGTCACGTGGTATCTGACAGAGGAATTGAAGTAGACAAAGCCAAGATCGAAATCATAGAGAACCTTCAACCTCCAAAATCCGTTCGAGAAATACGAAGCTTTCTAGGACACGCTGGTTTCTACCGACGTTTCATTAAAGATTTCTCGAAAATTACCAAGCCACTTACGGGTTTATTAATGAAAGACGCTGATTTTATATTTGATGAAAAATGTTTAACAGCGTTCAACCAATTGAAAACATCTTTAATCACCGCACCCATAATGCAACCACTTGACTGGAGATTACCTTTCGAAATCATGTGTGATGCGAGTGATTATGCAGTAGGCGCAATACTAGGACAAAGAAAGGATAAGAAGCTTCATGCTATTTACTATGCAAGTAGAACACTAGATCCAACCCAAATGAACTACGCCACCACTGAAAAAGAACTTCTAGCCGTCGTGTTCGCTTTGGACAAATTTCGTTCCTACCTGGTAGGGGCAAAAATTATCATATATACCGACCACGCCGCTATTAGATATCTGTTAAGTAAGAAGGATGCCAAACCAAGACTTTTAAGATGCATCCCGCTCTTACAAGAATTTGACTTAGAGATAAAAGATAATGAGGGTACTGAAAACGTAGTAGCGGACCACTTATCACGAATCGAAGGGAATAAACCTGAACAAATCCCAATTAATGATGATTTCCCTTACGAACGACTCATAGCCCAAATGGAAAGCGATATGTCTGAACTAACATTAAACGATACAGAAATAGAAGAACCCGTGGAAGAAATACATGCGAATGCAACTCTGCCATGGTATGCTGATTTTGTCAACTATCTAGCTGCCGGAGTACTTCCACCGGACCTATCTTACCAACAAAAGAAGAAATTCTTCCATGACCTCAAACAATACTACTGGGATGAACCTCTGCTTTTCAAAAGAGGTAACGACGGTATTTTCCGTCGATGTGTTCCTGAGGATGAAATAGATGATATAATCTCTCATTGCCATTCCGCTTCCTATGGGGGGCATGCGAGTACCTCAAAGACCTATACTAAGATCCTGCAATTAGGCCTCTTTTGGCCCACTCTATGGAAAGATGTCCATAACGCGGTTATAAATACGATCGGTGCCAACGCACTGGCAACATCTCAAGACGCGATGAAATGCCACAAACAGGAATCTTGGAAGTAGAAGTCTTCGATGTATGGGGGATTGACTTCATGGGACCATTCCCAACTTCTTTTGGTAATAAGTACATACTCGTTGTTGTCGACTATGTTTCAAAATGGATCGAGGCTATAGCCTCTCCGACAAACGACACACGAGTAGTAATTAAGTTGTTCAAGAACATTATCTTTCCTAGATTTGGTGTGCCAAAACTAGTAGTTAGTGACGGTGGCTCCCACTTCATATCAAATATCTTTGGAAAACTTCTTTTGAAGTATGGAGTCCGACACCTTGTAGCAACACCTTATCACCCACAAACTAGCGGGCAAGTTGAAGTCTCGAATCGAGAAATCAAACAAATTCTAGAAAAGACTGTAGGAATATCCAGAAAAGACTGGTCATCTAAACTAAACGAAGCTCTGTGGGCCTATAGGACGACTTACAAAACCCCAATAGGAACCACACCCTTTAAACTAGTCTATGGTAAATCATGTCATCTCCATGTGGAATTAGAACACAAAGCATATTGGGCAATTAAGACCCTAAAAATAAACTATACTTCCGCAGGCGCGAAACAAATTCTGGACATTCATGAATTGGAAGAGCTGAGACTGGACGGCTATGAGAATGCCAGGATATACAAAGAGCGAACCAAAAGATGGCATGACAAACGCATTTCTAGGAAGGAGTTTAATGTCGGCGACATAGTGCTACTATTCAATTCAAGACTTAAACGTTTTCCAGGAAAACTTAAATCTAGGTGGTCCGGCCCTTTCGAGATCACCAAAGTCCTCAAAAGCGGTGCGATAGAAATAAAAGGTAGGAATAGTGAACCTTTTATAGTAAACGGGCAGCGATTAAAGCATTATCATAATATTGAAAATAGAGACTATTCGAACAGTCTCAGACTCATAGAGTTGCCCGCTCAACCCCAAACCTAGTACACCGCGACGCTACTGTCGAACTTACGACATTAAACGAAGTGCTTAGTGGGAGACAACCCACCCTTTTTGTTATATTTGCTACAAACTATTTTCCTTCTTTGATTTTCTTCTTTATTCTTTTTGCTCCCCTCTTCTTGATTCTTTACCGTCATTCTAGTTGCTTCTAGTTACTAACTAAGAAACATTGAACACTGATAAACAGGAAAATTACAAACTAGTTAGTTACTTACTTTCATCATGCAACAAGTAGATACAGTTTTCAGAGATAGAGTTCAGAGAAGGAGGTATGATTATCTAGCTCAGAAGGATATGGAATTATCGATTTATTATGATGGACCTATCATGGATAAGTTAGGTGTCCGAGATAGCATCCTATTTATGTTTAACCAGTTAGGGTGGGAGAATGCAGCTATTAAGAGACGGTTTGTCACTTACCGTGAATTAACCTTAGAATTCCTTAGCTCCCTAGTTTACAACCCCGAGCATGGTTACAGACTTAACAAAGGGTTGATATCCTTTAGGCTGTTTAGCATGGACTTCACATATAGCCGTCGAGACCTTGCTGACCTCCTAGGATTTCCTAGTGGCCCTTTCATTTTTACTACCCGCCAGGAGGAACTAATCGATGACATCGACCTAGATGACTTTTGGGTTAGCTTAACTGGAGAATCCAACCCTAACCTGAATGAGATGCACTCATAAATGATCCATAACCCTGTTATCTGCTACTTCCATAAAATACTAGCCCACACCCTGTTTGGTAAGGAAGAGAACAATACCATAGTGTCCCGCGATGAACTTTTCATCTTGCTATGTGTCGATCAAGGTCGACATGTCAATGTCGTGACATTCATGATGGAGAGATTCGTTCACCTTGCTAAGAACAATCGTACCCCAATAATAATAGGTGGCCTAGTAACCATGATAGCAGACGCCATCGGACTTAGACGCCCACTTTACGAGCATGTACCATTTGGAAACATCCGACCCATGGATATCGAATTTTGCTTTAACCGTAGAATCTTAGGAAACCTTGGGCCGGATACTTTTGATTATCTAATCAATAACAAAGTGGTCCGACTATTCACCTTGCCTAACCATGAGAGAACGAGTGTTCACAACCGCAATAATTGGCTTTATGACTTAGATGAACACCCTATTGATCCACCTTCACCTCCCGAGACCCCGCCTAAATATGAGTATATCAATGACCCTATCCATATGGACGAATTTGACCCTGAAACACCTCCCAACTACTATAACATTGATGAACCGATTCCTCCATCATATGCTGATAATCTTGCCATGTTTCTTACCCGTCTGAATGATTTCCAAGCTGACATCACAACTGTGAAAGATGAGATAAAGATCATACACTTTGATGTCTTAGGCCTGATGGATATAGCCGTCGAGCAGTTTCATCATACGAACCAGGCTGTAGCTGCATTGGGACAAAACCGTGGCTAATACTATTGACCACTGATTTCTCCTACTCGCACTAAGCAATGAGGACACTGCTTTGCTTTGTGTGGGAAGGGAGCACATTTATTTTATTACTTTTATTCATTTATTTTATTACTTTTGTTTAATGCTCTGTTTCATTATTTTTTTTTCCTATGTTACATTTAATTTCAATCTATTAATTCAATTGTTATTCATTTATTTATGCTTCTATATTTATTTATTTATTTACTCATTTATGCTTTTTAATTCAATTGCATATTATATTGTTATCACATGCTACTTAAATTAAAACTGTTGCAACCTGTGATGAGAAAATTGAAAATCAGCGTGTGACGACCGTCACATCTAGTGTGACGACCATCTCACAGACGTGACGACCGTCACGGATCTACCACGTGTAGGAGAATTGCCATCCAAGGCGCAGCGGAGTTTAAAAATTTCTCCATTTAGTGATCCTTACGGATGGGCATGATCAGTGATAGAATCGTTACCTCTTGTGGCGATTCAAACCTTTGGTGCAGATTTCTGATAATGATCAAAACCTTTGATACAGATCCACGGGGTGATCACGAACGTTGAACGATGACAACATCTCTACTCAGTCCACACGAACGGATTCCTTCAATCGCAGTGCTAGCTGTTATGAATGAAGGCTTTGAGTGAGGGAGAGATACGAAATTCCAACTCTTCAGTTGTGTTTTCTGTCTCAGTCAGTTACAATGCTTCTACCCAAGGGGTTCTATTTATAGAACCACTTGTGTGGGCTTCAAGCCAAAAAGCCCACTTAAGTGCATTTTGGCCCATATCTCATAATATGCCAAAATCACTTAAGTACTTGGTACCTTACCATATTTCGTATTCTACTTAAGTACATCGTACCTTACGATGTTCCTTAATTATTCTATCTCTCATCAATCCGTCCTTTGTGTGTGACCCTATAGGTTTTCGCGGCGTTGGCAATTATATTAAATCACGTATTTAACATAATAAACAGTGAGCGGTATCTAGCAACACATCGCTGCTACCCAAGTCACGAAAATGTCATGTGATCTGACAAAACCTCCTGTGATAATAATTATGTGTATAATTACCCCTTTGCCCTTATGTCTATATTGAACACAAGGTATAGACCGTGTCACCCTTGTCCAGTTCAATATTGGGCCCATAGACATTTATCATGTTACGCAGGATTGGCAAATTCCATCTAGGACACTCATGTCCCTCAGCATGATTTGTGGAGTACCCATCAACTGTCTTTATGGTTATCCAGTTACGGACAACGTTGGATCAGCAATAAAGCACTCGACTCTACATATAGGATCCATAGTGGTTTCAGGTCGAAGAGTGGTATACACTATTATCACCATGAGAATAACTTATGACACTTTGCATAACTTTCTATATAGTATTCTCATAGCGGGTCAATCCTGTATAAATATTACTCCTAATATTCATACCTATGTTTAAGACTTGATAACTCTTTATCCATGATCCATGAGATGTGATCATCAGTCTACAAACATAATAGTCTTAATGCTTTAATGTTATCCCACTTCACATTAAAGCTCGACTACGGATACTTTAAGAACAGTGCCCTTATGTTTAATGTGTTCTTATGATTAAGTCACACTTAATACATTAAATGAACTATCTATTCTAGGGACTTTATTAATCAACCATAATAAAGAAAATGCCTTTTATTATTAATAAATAATTCGATACAAGTACCAAAAGTATTGGCCTCTAGGGCTTACACCAACAATCTCCCACTAGCACTAGATCCAATCAGGCATACCCCGTATGCCCATTGATCTAGTATGGCCATCATGCTTCTGCTGCGCAAGAGGCTTTGTCAGTGGGTCAACTATATTGTCAAGTGTAGGTACTTTACATATTTTCGCATAACGCCTAAGTATGTGTTTGGATCGTTGGTGAGATCTAGGCTCCTTAGTTTGTGCGATAACACCATTGTTATCATAATAGAGACCAATGGGATCCACAATGCTAGGGACTATGCCAAGTTTATTGATCCAAACAGCTTCCTTTGCTGCACTTAAGGCAGCAATATACTCGGCCTCAGTTGTAGAATCAGCAACTGCATCTTGCGTTGAACTTTTCAAGCTCACAGTGCCACCATTTAAGCAAAACACATAACCAGATTGGAATCATTCATATTAAAGCGTCTCAGCACTTTGTCTATGTATGTACTCTGACTTAGGCCAAGCAATTTTGTGATCTATCTCTATAGATTTTGATTCCTAATATATAGGCTGCTTCACCTAGGTCCTTCATAGAAAAGCATTTCCCCAACCAAGACTTTACTTGTTGAAGGGTAGGGATATCGATTCCAATGAGTAATATGTCATCTACATATAATACCAGGAGTACGATCATGCTCCCACTAACCTTCTTGTAGACACAAGACTCATCTTCGTTCTTGATGAATCCATACAGTTTTACTGTTTCATCAAGGCGAAGATTCCATGAGTAGGTCACAGGCTCATCTTGATCCATGAGTAATACATCACCTTGATCAGATATCCATATATCTCAGGTAGGTGTCGTATCCTGCCTGACCTACGTTGGTCTTGTTCTATTTTAGCAGGTTGCTCTTACACAACTACTTGTGTTTCCTGCTCTAATTCCTCCATAGGTGTATCGATACTTTATGATTCTTGAATTTTTTCAAGTTCTACTTTCCTCCCACTGATTCCTTTGGAAATAATATCCCTTTCTAGGAAAACTCAAGTTCGGGCGACAAACACTTTGCCCTCAGAAGGATTGTAGAAATAATATCCTCTTGTTTCTTTAGGATACCCCACAAATAAGCATTTGTCAGATTTGGGCTCAAGCTTAGTTGAAATTTGTCGTTTCACATAAACTTCGCAACCCCAAATCTTCATGTAAGACATATGTGGTCTCTTACCATTCCATATCTCATATGGTGTCTTTTCAACCTTTTGGATGGAACACGGTTAAGTGTGTAAGCTGATGTCAATGGTGTATGTCCTCAAAAAGAGTTTGGAAGATTGGTGTGACTCATCATGGATCGGACCATGTCCAACAGGGTTCGATTTCTTCTCTCAAATACACCCTTCCATTGGGATGTTCCAGGAGGAGTAAGTTGGGATAGGATCCCACACTCTTTCAGATGGTCATCAAACTCTAGGATTAAATACTCATCACTTCGATCTGATCGAAGAGTTTTAATATTCTTACGTAGTTGGTTTTAACTCGTTAGGTTTCACCCTTTTGTATTAATGTTATTAATAGGCATTTCAAGATCAAGGACATATAGTCCATTGTTCATTTGTGCAGTAGCATAGAATATATCATTCAAATAAATTGAGCAACAATTGTTCTTTATTTATAAATGAAAAACCAAACTTGTCCAAACAAGCAATGGAAATAATATTCCTGCTAATTGCAGGTACATAATAACAGTTCTCTAACTGAATTATTAAACCACTAGGTAAAGTCAATACAAAAGTTCCTACGGCTAAAGCAGCAACCTTTGCTCCATAGCCAACTCGTAGGTCGACTTCACCTTTTGCCAAATCTCTACTCCTTTTTAGTTCCTGCACATTTGTACAAATGTGAGAACCGCATCCAATATCTAATACCCATGATGCAGAAGTAGATAAATTAATAACAAAAATACCTGAAGTTGAAGTCTCTACTCCATTCTTCTTATCTTCCAGGTACTTTGGGCAGTTCCTCTTCCAGTGTCCGGTCTTACCGCAATGGAAGCAGGTGCCTTCTTTTGCTATGCCTCCACTAGGCTTCAAAGCAGCAGTGGATCTGGGATTGGCAACTTCCTTGCCCTTCCCCTTATCACTCTGCTTAGTGGGCCTTTTGTTCTATCTCTTTCCATTTCCGATCATCAAAATAGACTTCCCTTTTGACTTCAGATTCTGCTCGGCAGTTCTCAACATGGCGAGCAGTTCAGGAAGAGATTTGTTCATATCAATCATATTGAAATTTAGGACAAATTGACTGAAACTATCTGGCAACGATTGCAAGATCAAATCAGTCGCAAGTTCCTTTCCGAGGGGAAAACCCAATCTCTCAAGGTTTTCCACATACCCAATCATCTTGAGTACATGGGGACCTACAAGGGCTCCCTCAGCTAACTTGCCTTAAAAAAGGGCTTTTGAAACTTCAAACCTCTCATGCCTTGCTTGCTCTTGATAGAGCAACTTCAGGTGTTCGATCATATCGAATGCTGACATGTTCTCATGTTGCTTTTGCAATTCTGAGCTCATGGTAGCTAGCATGAGACAAGCAGTTTCATTGGCATCATCGACATGCTTCTTATAAGCATCTCTTTCTGCCTTAGGTGCAGAACTAGGAGGTTCCTCTTCAGGAACAGGTGTCTCCAAGACATACAGCTTTTTATCATGTTTGAGGATAATCCTCAGGTTTCGGTGCTAATCCAGGAAATTTGTCCCAGACAATTTTTCCTTATCAAAGATTGATCGCAGGATGTTGTTAGAGGTGTTTGCTGTCATGGTAATCTACATAAGGATTAATGAAAATATAAGTATCATTGACATATTCAATTAGGCCTTTAATTAAATATGCTCCCACTATTTTACTCAAAACAAATGACCCTCATCATTTGATTCGGAAAATCCCGTTGGAAGATTTTCTAGTGGATCGAGATCCATATTTCACTTCGTTCTAAGTCCGCGTAGGCAGATTACACAAAACTAGGTTATTTAGGTAGGAACTCCTTCCAATTGTATCTCATACAACTCTCGAAAATTTCAGTTGGGTGAATAACTCCTTATTCCAATCCATCATATGGATCATTCCCAACTATTGCTTCTAAACATATATATAATCTTATTATAATTTGTTTAGTTAAGTTTGACCCATTGTTTTAACAGTTGGATATTACAATTATCCCATCGCACCTTACTAATATAGAACATGCACCTCGCGTAGGCGAAACCTACATTATTCGATACTAGTCTTGATGAGTGTTAAAACTTGGAAAGCTTAAAACTTAATATTTATTTTGAGGGAATTGCAATTTTTCTGATCTCACCGGCTTGTTTATCATATAAACCGTCTCTCACATACATCAACATACATTCACATGCATCAACATACATACATACATAATGAAACAGTTATGGCCCCTAGCGCAATTGTTCTCCCAAGCCAATGAGAGAACCTAAGCTAACCTACAACGATCTAAGATTCTCCAAGCAAGATCTTCAAGGTTGTCCTCCTTTGGCACTGACTTCTTTGCTTTCTTCATATCATTACATTACATGAAAGAAACTCGTTTTACATACGAGGGAGTGAGATGAGAAAAGAAGTTACATTTGGGAGATTAAGAGAGAGGCACGACACGCAGGTCGTATTTTAAAAACCCAAAACAAAACAAAGGAAAACTAAGGCCATAATCGATCACCATAAGACAATAATAAACACTTTATTATTATTATTAATTCCTTTAATTAATTAAAATCAAATTAAATTTCGATGATCGATCACACTACACAGAGTTAGCCGGGGGTCCGCTGCCCGGACAGCGGGAATCTGGGAGATAGGCTCGCCAACTTGCCAGCTTTTCCAGAAGAATTCCTCGACATCGACTACTGTTGTGCTTCACACCTGATCAAAGCCAGAGATGACGGGAAGTACCATCCTGTTGTCAGAAACAAGGTAGTTCGAAGCATCATCATGCCAAACAGGAACCGCACAGATCCGAAGGATATGGCGAATTGGATTTTTGATCTGGATGCCCCCAAGGCAAATGAAGGAAATCCTGGTAATGAAGCAGATGAAGTCGAGGAGGATCTTGACCGAGGCATGCCTCAACCACCTCAAGAGCACGCTGCAGAGACATCTTCCTGAGGACAGCGAAGAAGCGAGCAAAGACTCGCCTCCATGGAAAACATCTACGTCGAGATGCTGCGACACAACCAAAGAATGGAAGAACGCCAAACGGAAATGATGCAAGCGATCCAGCAAATACAGCGGGATCAGCACGATTATGCTAACTGGCATGATCAGGGGGTGATAGAGCTTTCAGACCAGCTGAGTGCCCTGACTTATCCCATAGATGCCATTAAGGAGTACACTCAACATGTAGGGTTGGATTCTACCCAGCGAGGAAGAGGTGAACGCGCAAGAGCAAGAGCCAGAGCACACAGTAGCCAGCAGCGTAACGACGAGTAATGATTTTTGTTTCTTTCTTTTTATTCTGTATACTGTCGCATAGGACAATGCATTGATTAAAATGTGGGAGGAAATCCTTATCACTCCTCTACTTGTTTCTATTGTTAGTATTTCCAGGCAATACAAATTTTTTTGTTTGTCCTTATCAATCATTTCTACATATTTTGGCATAACAATTTTTTTTCCTTAAGATTAAATGCATACCCTACGAGTATATAGGTCGTCTTGCAGAGGTTTTGTTAGGAAAACTGAGAAAGGTCTAACAAGATTGATACCGTCCCGACACCCTAGATCCCTCACTTCTACGAGATCAGTTTGAATAACCATTATACCGACACCTTAAGTCTCCATTCTAGATTAACCCCTAGTAGTTTATACTAGCAGTCAGCACCGTCTCAAGCGCAAACCACGTGGAGAGCCGATGAATATAAGTGTTTGATGCCTACAAATTAAGAAATTCCTTCATACTTTTGCTATCAAGAAATTGATAAACGAACCATACAAAAGGTTGCAAAGATACACAAAAAGAAGGAATAGAAACCCCAGTTGGTTGGTCCAGAGGTACCTGGTACTGGACTCAGTAGGGCGAACTATGGCTCGATCCCCCACAACCTTCAAAAAGGGGATATAAAAAGGGGTACCGCACTAGTGTACCAGACCCCCGTGCTAAGAAAAGGATCAAAGTCACTAGCCGACTACTTCACTAAGTGCGTGCGGAGGCAAAGGGCTTAATGTGATTGCACTAGAATGAAACTGGGTGAAATAGAAACATAGATGCTAGGTTGAGCTATAATAGCATGATTCGAACTGACTTGTGCAAAGGAGAGATCTACGCTAATGCTTAATGTTTGCGTCGTCACAGTATCTTTAGTGTTTTACTTGAATATCGGCCATCTTAACAATCCACCTGAAAACCACGTACGAATGGGAAATGTATTCGCGTTTAACTTTGTTTTCGAATTGTATTTGCTTGAGGACAAGCAAAGATCCATGTTTAGGGAAGTTTGATAACGCGAAAAATACATCAGATATTTGCCTTGATTTACACTCAAAGATCATACCACTTTAATCAATATTCCGATTATTTTGCAAGTATTTGAGTTGTTTTTGCAGGTATTTAAATCTCCAAGCATTAATGAGCAAAATGTAGAAAAGGAAGAAAAAGAAAAAGAAACAGATGAGAAAGCATAGGAAAAAGCATAAAAACAGAATGCAGAAATTGTTGATGTGACGACCGTCACAAGCCTCATGACGACCGTCACGACCCAGCCTGTGACGACCGTCACAGGCCCATGACAAGCGTCACGCGGCCAGATTTTACGCTTTGAAACAGTCAGCCAGAGACACCCAAACGTGCCTAAATTCTCTCCAACAACAAGACTCCCACGTGGATTCCTCATTCAACCAGTCTTCCTTAAATTTCTCAACCGCCAAGACCTAAAAGAGCAATATATAAAGGACCAAAGTTGGGAAAATTGGGGGAGATCTACACATACGCTCTACAATTATTTTTTACAGCTTTCTAGCTTTTTAGTTATTTTTTTCCAGCAACTTTGTTTCCGTTGCCTTAGTTCATTTGCCATTCTTTTTAGAATTTCCTTTTCTCCTTTCCTTTCCATTTTCCAGTTAGCCATAGTAGTAGTTTCCTACACTAGGGAACTACTACACTTTATTTAATTTAAGTAAGCAATTTGTATTGAAGAAGCAGAATCCTACCGACTTGTGGAGGACTGCTCAAGTACTCCAAGATTCGCCTACTCTATTACTACAAATTACCAGGTTTTTATTAAATCATTATTATTATTGCCCAGTTATTATTATAATTATGTTTGCCACAATGTTAATTTGTTTATGCTCTGTGTTTGCTTTATTTAACATGCCCGACTAAATTATCGGTATCGGTATGTAGCAATTTAATTAGATGGGGTTTAATAATAATCGGTGAAAACTCTTTTTCTCAAACGATCTTTTAGGATGAGGTTTTTAATTTAAATTTAATTAACTTTATCACAAAAGCGTGAGAAGCTATTTAATACGATTTTGCCACGAGAGTGGGAAATTAACTAAGGTGAGAACCAACAATCGCGAGAGCGTGAGGCTCGAGTTGGATAGTAAAAATTAGGCATTGAGATTAAAAACAGCGAGAGCACTTTAAAAGCAATTAGAACTTATTTATTTTCAAAAAGTAATTTTAACTTCAAATGGGACAGCGAGAGCGTACATTCTGACTTAAAGTTATAGGCCGAATCAACAATCACGAAAGTGTGAGATAAAGCTTTTTAAATAAATATTTTCTACTGAGAGATATTTGGCATTTAAACTATTCACCGATGACTTATCGAATCCCTGAAAATTAATGCGTTGCATACTGATTCCTTCCATCAATTCTTTCTTAAAACTAAATTTCTCTTAGATTTAATATTCTGCACCCGAACTTCTACTAATCATTCCCTTAGCTAAACATAGTGACGTTAGTAACACTAGTTTGACCATAGGTCCCTGTGGGATCGATATCTTTTAAAACTAAAGCGACTGGACTGTGCACTTGCAGTCAAGTACCTGATAGCCTATATTTTATATATAGTCATGACTAGCATCACTGTTGAATTTAGTCCTCAATTTGATCCCGATCTTTTTTCTCTCTTTCCTGAAGATGCATGTGAAATTTTGGAAGAAGTTAGTTGATATTTAGAGGAGGTTCCTGTGGGGTGGATCGAAGGGGGGGGGGGGTGAAAGTTGCATTGGTGAAGTGGGAAGATGTTTCTAATCCTAAGAGGGAACAAGGGTTATGGGTAAAGGATTTGAGGCTGGTAAATTTGGCACTTTTATGTAAGTGGAGGTGGCGAGTGTTAAAGGAGAGGTCGAATTTGTGGAAAGACGTCTTTGCCAATTATGGTGTTCAAGTGAGGAGGTCTTCATTAGGCGCTAGGGAGATCAAATGTAGAAAACTCTCTCAATGATGGAAATAGGTGTCCAATATTGGGATGTCCCAAGGTCAACTGTCGAATTGGTTCACTACATCTTGTAAGAAGGTGGTGGGGGATGGTATGAAAACCAAGTTATGGCATAATGTATGGGTTGGGTCGTCCTCGCTTTGTGTGTCTTTTGAGACGCTTTTCCTTATTTCTCAACATAAGTATTTAGAAGTGGGTTTGATGGGGAGTTAGGTTAGTAATAATATGGTTTGGTATTTTGGTTGGAGACATCTTTTTCTAGTTTGAGAGGTTGAGTTGTTGAAGGAGTTCCTTAGTTTAATTGCAAGTGTGGTTCAATAAGGGTGTAGGGATGCCTGGGTGTGGGTCTCGGATCCTGGATCCTTCAAGGGGGTTCTCTATGAGATCTGCCTATGTTAGGCTCTATGGTTTGGTGGCATGTGAGGAAGTAAGGTCTTCTCGGTGATCTAAGGGTTGGCTAAAGTTTGGAAGTCCTAGGGGCCACTGAAAGTGATGGCCTTTTTTTGTCAGTAGTTGCATGATAGATTGTCGACCAAGAAAAATCTGTCTAGGCTTTAGATTGTTCGGTTATTTATGGGGTGGATTGTGAGGTGTGTTTAGGTCATGGGTGAAGGTGTGAAAAACCCAAGAGGGGGGGGGGGGGGGGGGGGGGGTGAGGGGTTGAATTGGGTTTTACAAAACAAAATATTTTTACCAACTCAAGAAGACCACTAACAAGTTAATAAAAAAGAGATTAAAACACAAGTATTTTTATCCTGGTTCGCTTGAAACTCAAAGCTACTACAGTCCACCCGCCAAGGTGATTTTGCCTTATACATAAGGACTTAATCCACTATACTCAAAAAATTATAATAATCACAAAGAATAACATTCTTTGTCTTCTCAAGGATCCAACTATATCCTAGTCTCCTTAAGGACTCACAAAAAATAACCTTCTTTGTCTTATCAAGGATAACCTCCTTAAGGAATCAAACAAACAATTTGAATAATATTTTGTGTGTGTTACAAGTTGCTTCTATACAATCAAATTTTATACAAATGATAAACAATTACTTAAATAAAAATTGTGTACAAAAGAATGATAACTTTTCACAAAGAAACAGACTTGTCAAAATGTTATATCATGGGCGTTTTCTTCAAGTCTCCAAGTCTCACTTATATAGCATAAGAAGAAGATCGTTGGAGGGAAAATGGGGAAAGCTCATAGAGTCGTTGTCCACTGTTGGATGGTGAAATGAGTGATATTGCGTATTGTCCTTCGCCCATAAAATCAGTGACATGTGTGATGTATAGTATTGTCCTTTGCCCACGATATCCGGTAGTGGAGAGGATATTTGATTTGTACTATTTACTATTTGATCACTCTCCCATTTGATCTTATCTTCAAGTTCATTGGCTTTTAAAGAAAGTGATGAAGCATGAAATGAAGAAACATAAAGCTGGATTCATAAACTTTAGAATCTTTGGTCAAAACTTTAACAACCTCAGTAGTCTGGCTTGAGATCTTCAGAATCTTTAGCTACGTAACATAACTTCAGAAGCTTGCCAGTCTTCAGAAGCTTAGTGATCAGAGTCATGTCCAGAAGCATGAACTGAGAGAATGTTGCAGCAGTAACATAACATTTCCTCATAAGCTTCTCAGGAGTGAATCAACACAGAAGCAGAAAGATCATTGTAGTAGCAACATTGAACATCTTTCAGAACTTCTAATAACTGGCGCAAAAGCGGATTTGGAACTAATTATTCAAAAACTGATGACGTTGCACGTCATATACTCAGAATTATAACTGATTGTTAAAGTTACACAATAAGAAACCATTAGGGTGCCAAAATTGTTCTCATACAAATACAACATTGTTATCATTAAAACTCAAGGTATAGATGCATAACCAAATCTTGTTCTAACAATCTCCCCCTTTTGATGAGGACAAAACATGTATTTTGATGAACAATTTTGTATAAGGTAATCACATAAGAATACATCTTATAGAAGCATAAAACTCCCCCTGAGATGTATAATCCTTAAAAAGATAAAATCAGAATGAAAGAACACTTTCATGATTAACCTTTTTGAAGTACCAGAGTCATTTTCAATCAGAATCTGGTTTATCTTCAGAAGTTGCTTGAAGTTGCTTGATGTTGTCCAGAGCACTGGTTTGTTAACATCAACATTCTGATAAGGTTCACTTCAGAAGCTTGATTGAGTTCTTTTGAAGAAGCTTTAGAGCTTGTTATCTTCAGTCACAACCTGAATTCTGGTTCTCTTTGAAATTCTCTTTCAGAGCTAGATTTCCTTTGAAGAGCTCTTTAAAAAGAACTTTCAGAACCTGGTTGAGAATTCTTCTTAAAAACTTGATTGCCAAGTCTTATTACTATGGAGGAAACTCTTCCCCATAGCTAGATGCCAAAATTTTCTAATTGTTCAAAAACTGATATCAAGTACCCAATGTTCTAAGTTCAGAACATGGTTATTATTTCCTTGAAGATTCATACACTTGAATCTGATTCTCAATCATCAACATAAAGGTTTTACGGACTCATAAAAGACCATTTCATTAGAAACTGGTAACTTGTATTTTGATCTTTGAAACTTCATAAAAACTTCTGATGTTTAACCATTCTGGCTTATGAACTTAACCCTGCAAAACAATTAACAAACTATTCTTCGAAGTAGTTATTAGCAGAAAACATTAAACAATGTTTGGGTTCTTTAGTTAGGAAATTAGATATGTCAAAAATAACTACACATATTTCCCTTAGTTATGTTTCTCCCCCTTGTCATCAATCAAAAATACATATACAAATATAGATAATAAAATAAATAAAGAGAAATAAACTTTTCATTGATTAATGCCAACAGGCAGAAAAGATACAGACAAAATCATTGAAAACAAAACAAAAATGTTTAAGAAAATAAGGTGCTAAGGGTTTTGAGGAGGAGGCGGGGGAAGTCTGGATAGTATCAACTGAAACATCATATCCTGTATGTCCAGACACTCTTTGACCAATGCATTATCAACTTTGATTTCCTCAATGGTATTCTGAAGCGCATCAGGAATATCTCCAGATGAAGTTCCAGTAGATTGTTGAGGAACAAAATATTTAAATTGTGGAATCTCAGAAACAACAATCTGAGCAAAAACTTCTTCCACGACACAATCCTGATGTCCAGAATCAACCTCAGCATCATGAACAACTTCCTCATCCATTTCTTGAATGACTTCTTTAACCTCTGGAGCAAGAAGACACAACTGGGAATTTTGTTGCTTCCAAATTTCCATTAAAGGAACAAACCCAGAACAAGAGTTCATTTCAGATACTTTATACCCGAAGTTCTTCAACTTAGAGATCTTGGATTAATCCACCTTCTGTAGGCTTCCCAAGCAGAATCAGTCTCAGTCGGATTTGTTGAAGAACGACTGATCGTCATTGCTTCATGCAGACAAATTCTTAACTCTGATTCAAACTTCCTCAGAATCTTACTAATGTTGGGAGTAGGTTTGGGTAGTTTGAGGAAGCTGACAGTTAAGTCAATTTTTGTTTCATCAAGATCAGGACCAAATAGTGTTGGAAGTGAGAGGAAAGTGATTGAAGGTGTTTCTGGATCAAATATTATAGGTTTAGGTTCAAAGTTGAACATGCCCTCAGGAGTACCCTCATACATATGGTCTCCAGAATCTCTCGAAAGAGATGTTCTAGGGGTTGTTATATTTGGATTTTCTGTGTGGGGAGCAGAAACAGATGGTGGTGTAGTGAGTGAAGTTTGTAACTGTGAAGAAGATGGTGTTAATGGTATCGATTGATGTTGCTATTGTGAATGAGTTTCAAAAACTTAAGGAGTTTTTGTAACAGGTTCTATAAAGGGTGTTTTGGAGGATATTAAAGTAAAATTGGTTCAAATATTTGTTGGGAAAATATAGAGAGATGGGTTGAGAAGTGGGAGGTGGCTGGATTGGTAAGATCCTTTCGGAAACTACAGAATCATAAACAATAGGAGTGCTAGCTCCAGGAAGCTTATCAAAAGTAGTGTCAGAAGCTCTTGAAGATTGCTGGACAACTCCAAATGTGTCCTTTAGAAGCATAACTTTTTGGCGCTCACTGAGAGGCACCTGATCTTCATCCAGAAGGATATCAACTTTCTTCTTCTTCTTCTGAGGCCTTGGAGATCCTTTTCCTCTTAATTCATTCTTCCTTTTCCCATGAACATCTGGATATGTTTCTGGTAGATTGAAAGGATCCACCAATGGATCCATACCATCCTTCTGACAACTTTCCAAATAGTACTATAGAACCTCTAGAGGATCAATCTGAGTGAAGATTGGGAAGTTGTCTACTGGAGTCCTCATTCCATAAATATCATCCTTTAAGGGAATGAACTATGGCCTTACAACTTTAGAGATGAGACCCATGCTCTTAAGATTCTTCCCCTAGAAGATCTTTCCAGCGTCCTTCACAAGTTCATCAGTTAAACCACTGACCAGAAGGTCATCTACCATACCATTCTCAACAAGAATGTCAGAAATGAGCCTTCCGTTGGGGATGAACTTGCTTTTGTTCTTCTTTGAAGATCCACCAGTTCTAGATTCTCTGATTAAATTCGTCATGAATTTGAACAACATAGAAGGGAGTGCTATCATGAGACCCTTCTCTAGAAAGAACAACATAAACTTCTGACGTGTGTTGACATAGTCAGAACTATTAGTGATGTGCATATGGTGAATGCAACCCAAAATGATCTTGAACCATATTCTTAGGTTATTTGTCAAATCCTTAGTACTTGGACCTTTATCATCCTCAAGATTGGTTCCAGATTTGAAGATGACAGGAGCAATAACTTTTTCTCTCTTAGCATTTATCTTGGCACTATGAATTCTTTTACCTTTTCCATTGTGAGTGATTAAGTCAGCAATAGATTTCTCAGTAATGACAATCTTCCTGTTCATAACATAAGAAGTTGTTGTTTCCTTTTCGGCAGTGGCATACACCCAAAACTGCTTCACCAAAACTGGATACACAAGACCAATTAGTCTTTCAAATAAATTCTTCCATCCTTGAATTTCCAGGGTTTTAGAGAATTCGAAACCGTTGTCCTTCAGATTCTTGAAGTCCACAATCATTTCACAAAGCACCATTAACTCACTCACAGGAGTGTTTAGAGTAAACTCAAGAATCCCTTCCATGACGGGATAGTTTTCATCAGCCATGGAGTGACTGGGAGAAAGTTGTTGTTGAATCTGTTATTATGGATTATCCATTGATGAAGTTGAAGGAGAGGATGAACAGTTGCAGAGAGGTATTTTAGGTTTTAAAGATGAAAGTGTGGGAATATTGTGCTCGTAGTGTGAAAATGTGAGTGAAGTGAGTTTATATAAAAAAAAATTGCAATGATGGCAAGGTAAAAATACACAGTCATAAGGGGAAGCTTAAGAGTTTTTAACCTAATTCCAAGAATTGTGAAACCCAATGTGTCACGCTTTCATCACGCATGCTCAAAAAGTGGGACAGTTGTCACCACTTAGAACCACATGAAATCAAATGATGTGACAACCATTTAATGCAAGAATTATTCAGAATCAAGAAGACAAATCGATAAAATTGCTTCTGATAAGAACCTTTATGATTCATGAAATCTTCCTTACTTCAGAAAGCTCATGTTTCAGAGTCAACAAGTAAGATTCTCATAATCTAATCTAGAATTCTGAAGACTTAGACATTCTGAAATACATCCTTTCATTCTAGACATAAATCCATAAATAAGTTTTTCAGAATGAAAACAAATTTATCTTCAACAAGGGTTTTGTAAAGATATCAGCCCATTGATGGTATGTATCAACAAATTTTAGATGAAAAATACCCTTCTGAACATAGTCACGTAAAAAATGATCTTTAATTATGTTTATCCCTAGAATGCAAGATAGGATTCTTAGATAAACAAATTGAAGAAGTATTATCATAGAGAATAGGAATGTTACTCTCAGATATCTGATAATATTCCAACCGACTCTTCATCTGGAGTATCTGAGTGATGTATCCAGAAGCTGCAATATATTCAACTTTGGTTGTTGAAAGCACAATTGTTGACTGTCTCTTGCTGGACTATGAGATCAGATCATCTCCCAAATATTGATAACTTCCATAAGTACTTTTCCTTTTTATTCTGTCTCCAACATAGTCAGCACCATAATAGCCTATAATTTGTATTCACTTGATTTTCTATAAAACAAACAAATATTAGTAGTACCTTTCAGATATCTAAAGATTCTCTTAACATCAGTTAAGTGAGTTTTCCTAGGATCTGATTGGAATCGAGCATATAAGGACGCTGAATAAAATATCAGGTTTAAAAGCGGTTAGATAAAGGAGAAAGCCTACCATACCTTTGAATAGCTTATGATTTACCTTACTACTTACCTCTTCTTTTTCCTGAATACATTTAGGATGCATTTAAGTCTTTGCTTACTTACATTCTGATAAGTTAAACTTCTTCAGAAGTCCCTTTGTATATTTTCTCTAATGAATGTATGTTCCTTCTGAACGTTGATCAATCTGGATTCCCAAAAAGAACTTAAGTTCTCCCATTAGACTCATTTCAAATTCTATCTGGCAACTGGAGTAAAGGTTTTTGTATAATTTATACCTTCCTGCTGAGAATAACCTTGTGCTACCAATCAAGCATTGTTTCTGACAACCTCACCCTTCTCATTAAGCTTGTTTCTGAAGAACCATCTGGTTCCAATAACATGGAAGCCTTTTGGGTTTCTGAACGAGATCACAAACGTCGTTTCTGGTGAATTGGTTCAATTCCTCTTGCATAGCCAGAATCCATTCATTATCCATAAGAGCTTCATCAATAGATGTGGGTTCTATTAAAGATAACAAACCTAGAAGAGTCTCTTCAGAAGTTTTGAATGAGGATATAGTTCTAACTAGAGCATTTTTATCTCCGAGAATTAGTTCTTCAGAATGAGGGGTTCTTGATCTACTCTTCTTCTGATGTGTTGGACCAACGACAACTTCTGGTTGAGTCATATCTTAGTCGTTTACTTCAGATTCTTTAGCTTTTCCTTCAGAGTCTTTTTCTCCAGAATCAATATCCTTGGATTCTGAAAGATTGATCTTTAAATTTGCAAATTTCTTAACTAGCTTTGACTTTTCAGGGTCAAGCTTATCATTGAATCTAACATGAATTGATTCTTCAATAATTCGTGTTCAATGTTAAAGATTTTGTAGCCTTTAGAGCGTTCAGAATATTCTAACAATAAACACTTTTGTGCTTTAGAGTCAAACTTGCCCAGATTCTCTTTAGTATTCAACATAAAACATTCACATCCGAAAGGGTGAAAGTAAGAAATGTTGGGCTTTCTGTTCTTCCACAATTCATAAGGAGTCTTACCCAGAATAGGTTTGATAGAAAACCTACTCTGAATATAACATGCTGCGTTAACTTCTTCTTCCCAGAAATGCTTAGCCATGTCAGTTTCTTGGATCAAGGTGCGAGCCATGTCTGATTTTGATAGTACCTTGTCTTCTGGTTCTTCATAACCTTCGGGATCATCTACTAGTTACCATCAATGTAACGTTGGATTTTTCTTCGTCAAAATCTTCTTCTTCGGATTCTGAGTCGTCCCATGTATCCATCAACCCCTTCTCGCCTTTAGAAAAATTATTCTTAGGCCTTTTGTCCTTTTTCAACTTAGGACAATCATTTTTGTAGTGGTCTGGCTCCTTACATTCAAAGCAGATAACTTCTTTTCCAGAACCTTACTTCTTTTGTCCAAACGAAGAATCAAAACGACCAACAGTCCTTCTGGCTCCTATGAACTTCCCTTGACCATTGTACTTGTGCTTCCAGAGTCTGCTAACTCTCTTTGAAATTATAGACAACTCATCATCATCTTCTGAGTCTTCATCAAATCCTTCTGATTCTTCCTCAGCCTGATAAGTTATTATCTTCTCAGGCTTAAACTTTAGAGCAACAAATTTACCTCACTTCCGAGGTTCATCTTCCTCGAGCTCAATCTTGTGGCTTCTTAAAGAACTAACAATTTCTTCAAGACTGATACTGTTTAGATCCTTTGCCAACTTCAAAGCAGTTACCATATGTCTCCATTTTTTAGGAAGACTTCTGATAATCTTCTTGACATGATTAATTGTAGAGTATCCTTTGTCCAGAACTTCCAGTCCTACAACAAGCATCTGAAACCTCAAGAACATAGTCTCAACTATTTCATCATCTTCCATTTTGAATGCCTCGTACTTCTGGATTAAGGCCAAGACCTTTGTCTCCTTTACTTGAGCATTCCCCTCATGAGTCATCCTCAGAGAATCAAAAATGGATTTGGCATAATCTCTGTTTGTTATCTTCTCATACTCAGTATAAGAGATAACATTTAACAATATAGTTATGGCCTTATGATGATTTTTGAAATCTTTCTTCTGTTGATCAGTCATAACACTTCTTGCTATATTATTTCCTTCAACATTAACTGGGTGAACGTAGCCATCGACTACAATATCCCAGAGATCAACACCGTAACCAAGAAAGAAGCTTTCTATTCTATCTTTCCAACAATCAAATTTTTCACCATCAAAGATTGGTGGTTTTGCACTGTAGTGATGTCTTCCATTACTGTTAACGTTAGCAGCAACCATTGTTTCTCACACAAACTTGATCGATACTGAACACAGTGAAATGTTGATAAAACTTTTATCACAATCATAACCGTAGCTCTGATGCCAATTGAAGGTGTGAAAAACACAAGAAACAGGGGTTTGAATTAGATTTTACAAAACAAAAGCTTTTTACCAACTCAAGAACACCACTAACAAATTAATGAAAAAGAGATAAAAATACAAGTATTTTTATCCTGGTTCACTTGAAACTCAAAGCTACTCTAGTCCATCCGCCAATGTGATTTTGCCTTATACACAAGGACTTAATCCACTATAATCAACAAATTACAATAATCACAAAGAATAACCTTCTTTATCTTCTCAAGGATCAAACTATACCCTAGTCTCCTTAAGGACTCACAAAGAATAACTTTCTTTGTCTTCTCAAGGATCACCTCCTTAAGGAATCAAACAAACAATTTGAATAATATTTTGTGTGTGTTACAAGCTGCTTCTATACAAACAAATTTTACACAAATGATAAACAATTACTTAAAGAAAAGTCGTGTACAAAAGAATGATAGTTTTCTCACAAAGAAACAGACTTGTCAAAATGTTGTATCACCGACATTTTCTTCAAGTTTCCTAGTCACACTTATATAACATAAGAAGAAGACCGTTGAAGGGCAAAATGGGGAAAGCTCATAGAGCAACTTTCCACTGTTGGATGGTGAAATGAGTGATACTGTGTACTGCCCTTCGCCCATAAAATCAGTGACATGTGTGATGTATAATATTATCCTTTGTCCAAGACATCAGGTAGTGGAGAGGATATTTGATTTGTACTATGTACTATTTGATCACGTTCCCATTTAATCTTATCTTCAAGCTCATTGGCTTCTAATAAAAGGTGATGAAGCATGAAATGTAGAAACATAAAGCTGGATTCAGAAACTTCAGAATCTTTGGTCAGAACTTTGATAGCGTCAGTAATCTGGCTTGGGATCTTCATAATCTTCAGCTATGTAACATAACTTCAGAAGTTTGGTGATCAAAGTCACGTCCAAAAGCACGAATTGAGAGAATGTTGCAGCAACAACATAACGTTTCCTCAGAAGCTTCTCAGGTGTGAATCAACACAGAAGCAGAAAGATCATTGCAGCAATAACATTGAACATCTTTCAGAACTTCTAATAACTGGCGCAAAAGCGGATTTAGAACTCATTGTTCAGAAACTGATGACATTGCACGTCATATACTCAGAATCAGAACTGACTGTTAAAGCTACACAATAGCAAACCATTATGGTGCAAAAATTGTTCTCACACAAATAAAACATTGTTATCATCAAAACTCAAGATATATATGCAGAACCAAATCGTATTCTAACAATGGGTAGTTAGTGATTCATTTGTTTGTCCAATATGGGGTGACCACCTATCTTTGATATTACGTGTTTAGGTGGATGAGTATGTTTATCCCTTTTCCGTTTTCGATTTTAGATTAGTTTGGATAATTTGGAAATTAAGGAAATAGGTTATTTTTTTATTAGGAAAGAAAGTCTATCGGTCACTAAATGAATTTGATTATTAATTTGGTTTAGAAGTAAGTTCATGCACATGCTTAAGGTGCCGATTTTTCTCTAGTGGACTGAGAATGTGATGTGACCCGCCCGGATGCTTGCGCTTTCAGGGGTGGGCTGGGTGACAAATTGCCCTTCTCTGTTTTATTATAGATTATGGTGATTGTCTCCTTTCGACTTGCAATCTCCGAAATGTCTTAAAGTAAGTTTCTTTTTGGAGCTGATGGTGGCGGTTGTTTTTAGCCTATTCGTTCTTCAAATAATGTCTTCCTTCAAGTGCTTTGGAGTTGGAGTAGCTTGGCTATCTCTAGTTCTTGTTTTGTTTTTCTTATGCTAAGGAGGTTTCATTGTTGCTTGATTGGGTTTGTTTTGGTGGGACGGGTGTTGCTTTGGTTAGTGTCAGTCTGTTTGATTTTTTCTTTTTCTTTTATTTGTTCCTTTGCATTTCTTATGCTAGAGTTGTTTCAATATCTTTTCTATTTTTCTAATATAAACGTAGATCTGATTTGCTATTAAAAAAACCATGATCTATTATAGTCAGAATATACTGTAAATAACAAAAAGAATTGACCTATTTTATTATAGGAATTTGTATCATTTACCAATATCGAATAACTAAAACACGTCTCTTTCTTTTTACTTTCTATTTATCTGCACTCTTTTATTATATTTTCCCTTTTACTATCCATTCCTCTCTCACTATTAAAAAAAAAAATCCAAAGTCCAAACATAGCATTAGCATCACTGATTGATAGACTCTGATTCTGAACAGTAACAATAATGAAGTGAGGACAAAGAAGAAAAATAATTGTCCTCTTTCCCTCTTCATTTTTCCTCGACTCATTCTGCTCCCAATTTACACTTCACTGACACACACACCAATTTCCTCCAATCCAATCAACCCTAAAAACCCCATTTTTCTCTAGTGTCGGTGATCCACTTCATTTTCAAACACCATAAAAAAAAATCCCAACCAATTCACACCATTGTTGAATCCTTCAAAAAAACCGCAACAATGTCATCATCGACCAAGCCACCACACTACGCCACAAGCGGTTTGGTGATAGGTTACGCTCTCTGTTCAAGCTTGTTAGCGATAATCAACAAATACGCCATCACTCAATTCAACTACCCTGGTCTCTTAACCGCTTTACAGTACCTCACTTCAGCTCTCGGCGTTTACCTTTTCGGGAAATTAGGGTTTCTTCATCACGATCCTTTCACCATTCCGATCGCCAAGAAATTCTTCCCTGCCGCACTCGTTTTCTTCCTCGCTATCTTCACCAACACGAATCTGCTCCGTCACGCTAACGTTGATACCTTCATTGTTTTCAGATCTCTTACCCCTCTTCTTGTTGCTCTCGCTGATACCGCTTTTCGAGGTCAACCTTCGCCTTCTAACCTTACTTTTTTCTCGCTTGTTGTTATTCTTGCTGGTGCTGTTGGTTACGTTGCTACCGATTCGGGTTTTACTCTTACCGCTTATTCATGGGCTTTTGCTTATTTGGTTACGATTACTACTGAGATGGTTTATATCAAGCATATGGTTATGAGTCTTGGGTTGAATACTTGGGGTTTTGTTCTTTACAATAATGTCTTGTCTTTAATGATTGCTCCTTTCTTTTGGTTTCTTACCGGAGAGAATTTCGAGGTTTCGAATGCGATTAATTCGAGTACCGGGAGTTTGTTTGAGATGAATGCGTTTCTTGCGGTTTCTTTGTCTTGTGTGTTTGGTTTGCTTATCAGTTTCTTTGGATTTGCTGCGAGAAAAGCGGTTTCGGCTACTGCTTTTACGGTTACTGGGGTTGTGAATAAGTTTCTCACGGTGGCTATTAATGTGACGATTTGGGATAAGCATGCTAGTCCTGCTGGTCTGGTTTGTTTGCTTTTTACTATAATTGGGGGAGTTCTTTATCAGCAATCGGTTACTGGGAATGGTTCGCAACAACGGGATGCCGTGGTGGTGACTAAGCAGAGTGATATTGAAAGTAATCTTGTTGGTGATGGTGATTTGGAAGATGAGAGTGAAGTAAAGGGTAAACTTGCTTCTTTATGAGTATTTTGTGTTGTTATTTGTTTTTAGTTTAGTACTTGACTTGGTGTTTAAGCTGTAATGAACTATATGAATGTTGTCTTTTATTAACAACATTCGGAAAATTTTATATAGCTTGAGGTATTATTTTCATAATGATTTGAAATCTAGTGACTTGGCGTGTGCTGTGTTTTGCATATGGAACACACTCTATTCTTGTTTGTAGGCAAGGGTAAATCTAAAACTTGTTTTGGCTCAAGCAATCCATTAGGGAAGTGTGAGTATGAGTATGACCTGTTTCCAATAGGTGTGGTGTTATATAATTATCTTGTTTTGGCTATTCAAACTTATTATATAGTTATCTTGCTTGCTTGCTGCAGAATTTATATATAGAAAAGCTTGTAGTCGCCATTAGCTTGCTTGCTGTTGCTCCCTTTGCTAAAATGTTTTTCCTTATCCTCATTACAGTTTGATGCACAACGAGCTTTGTGTACAGCAATCCAGAATGCGAGGCGCATTTAATGTGACTACTTTTAGCAATTTCCTTTCTCTTTAACACAGTATAAGTTTTGGCATTCAATTGAGTACTTTGTTAGAAGAATGACCCTGTCTTCATTTCGTGTTCAGTGTGATTTAGACAAATAAACCAATTGAATTAGAAGAGTGTTGTTCAAATTGTAGTTGACTTAACAGAATTAGTTTAGTTTCATATTCCACTTGTTTTCCTTTCTTTGAATATTTTGAGTTTTGTTGGCAAATGTTGTTTCTTTAAATTCAATCACAAGCACTATAATTATACTTATATGAATATGAATGATATAACTTTAAGAAGTTAATTCCATTATTGTGATGGTTCAGTTGTCAAGTTTGTTTTTCTTTTTCCTTCTCATTTAGATTCTTAGAATCTACAAGATTATTCAATGTTTCTAGATATTGTCATCTAGACTGAATTTTTACACCTAGTAGGAATTTTTTCACCTCTTAAATTTGCTTTGAAATTGTTTTATGTCTTTAGTCTCTCATTTGTTTTTTAGAGTCATTTTTTGTTATACTGCGGTGCTGTTTTACTTTTTTAACCGAAGAGATCTTGACTGTTTAGTTTCTGTGCTTCTGATCCCATCAATAACCTTCTCTTCAATAGCTGACTGAATTTTGACTGCAAATTTTGTGGTATTAGATTGTCCTGATGTAGCACAAATAGCTTCAGTGTTATGTTACTTTATTTCTGGCGTCGATGTGTTTTTTCATTTCTGAAGTTAATTCTGTTGTTGTAATCAGCCAAATGCTTTATGTTATTTTTTTCAAAGATGAATATTGGATCAAGTATTAGATGTATTGGTCGACTCATCGGCTCCATCACTCAAGATACTTATTCAGCCAAATGCTTTATGTTATTTTTTACAAAGATGAATATTGGATCAAGTATGTATTGGTCGAGTCATTCACTAAATATATTTATCTCTAGTCTTTAATATAAGAAAAAAAATTAAAAAGAAAATTAGAAAGAGTATTATGTATTCGTCGAATCATCAATTAACAAGGTAGAATTCATTATGTGTATTTTTGGATAAAACTTTTGGATCGGGTAGAGAGAGAATATCTCTCATATGTGGAGCACTTTGCGATCGGATTTCGAGACAGAGATAATGAATTGCTAAAATTCTCAAATTGAAACCACAAAACAACGGTCTATTTATGTGTGCGTGTTACCTCCGTTGTTCGTCCAAAGGTCGACATTAGAGAAGAGGTCTATTTACGTTGGATCTTCCTTGGTGCGTGTTACCTCCGATGACTTTAGAGAAGACTATGAACCAAGCACAATGGAAATTTATATCTACATGTACAACTAGGCTGAATAAGGAAGAAAAATTGGACACGATTATGGATCTAGTGGAAGAGCCACAACCTCCATCGGAGCCGCCAGATCGACCTTTGCTGGAGCGATTGATCTCGGCTCCACTTGTGATGGTTACATTTGATTCACGCCCGACTATATTTGTTAGAGACCCGACAACGATCCCTCCATCACTAGAACTGCCAAACAACAATTTACAAGGTATGGACCCTTTATAATCGACGACGACTATCCTCCTTCCGATTGGGAACAAATCTTCTCAACTCAATCCCTTTGTATCAAATCAAAATTCAAATAGTGGGTACAAGAGGAATTTAAGCTTCAGAGGTTTCTTTCAAGCTTCAAAATTTTGTATTGTAATGACACTTACCTATTATCCTAGTTACTACATGTAACAATCGCCCTCTAGTTGAAATTGTTCATGTACAAGGCTTTAGTGACTTGGAAGCTGCTGATGTCAGAGTTACATAAATAGTTAGAAATGATAAAATGAGTTACATAAATAATTAAAAAGCCATTTTTCTTATTGGAGCCTTGTCGAGGCTATTTTTCTAGCGGTCGATAGTGATATAATATTGGATTTGGACCTTAGCCTAATAGAAATGTCTAATTAAGAATTGATTATAACAACTTATGTGAGAAGGGAGAATGATAGTTATATAAGAATACCAATAACAATGGATAATAAATTATGAGTATTTTTGAATAAAAATCTTTTGGATCGGAGAGAGTGAGAATGAAAATCTTCTTTGTAATACTTTTAATTTCAATCAATAATACATTTTCCGTTTATCTTGAATTTCTAAGATCACTTTTGTGATGACTTTTTTATTCGAGTATATATCGGTTGTTATTAGAGCCGTCAATTTAGGAGGCCGGGGTCTAACTTTTAAGGCCCCCAAAATATAGGGGGTCCAAAATCCTAAAAATAAATGAGCCCCAAAATATATAGGCCCCCTAAACTAAAGACCCATAAAATTCAAGTAAAGCCTTAAGGCCCCATCATTTTTTAAAATTGATTTTTTAAAGAAAAAAAATTGATTTTTTTTTTAAAGAAAAAATTATTTTATTATTTTATTTTCATGAAAATTATTTTTTTTAAAAAATATCAACTTTTTAATTTTAGAAAAAATTCGATTTTGTTTCAAATAAAATTTAACTTTTTTATTTAAAAAAATCGATTTAATTTTTTGAAAAAAATCGATTTTTGTTTTATTTTAGAAAAAACTGACTTTTTTTTCTATTTCCGAAAAAAGTCAGTTTTTTTTTTATTTTTGAAAAAATTCGGGTTTTTTTCAAAAACAAATCACCTTTTTATTTTAAAAAGAATTGGAAAAAAGTCAGGAAAAAAATCGATTGTTTATTTTCAAAATAAAATTGATATTCTTTTTCGAAAAAAATAATTTTTTCTTTTAAAAAACAATTGACTTTTTTTTTAAAAAAATGATTTTTTATTTTTAAAGAAAAACTGACTTTCTCATTTTAAAAAATTAATCAGTTTTTTTTACGAAAAAAAGCTATTTATTTTTTTAAAAAAAATTATTTTGTTTTCAAAAATATCAAACTTTTTTAAAAAAACTAAAAATTTTAATACTTAAAAAAATCGATTATGTTTATTTTTTAAAAAAATGACTTTTTTTTTTAAAAGTTGATTTTTTTTATTTAAAAAATCGAAAAAAAATAGTTTTCAAAAATATTTATTATTTAAAAATATTTTTTTAAAAAAATAAAATAGGTTGTTTCAAATAAATTATATTTTGAGCCCTTCATTTAGACCCTTTAAAAAATAAAAATATGAGAGGGTTTAAAAATAAGGGTCAAAGAGTTATTGATTTAAGAGATTAATTGTTATGCACTGTCAGTGTAAAAAGTTTTACACTGTCAATATATCACAATCATTCATTTGGGTTACTTTACATGTGATTATAGAAAAAGTCAAACTTCTCTAAAAAATCCATGGTTGTGATTAACTGACGGTGTAAAATATCTTTCACTGTCAATGCATTTCAATTAATTTAGAGAATTAAAAAAATGGGGTCAAATAGCGGCCTAATTTGTTAGGATTTTATCATTTAGGGCTTTTTTGACCCTTCTAGTTGTTATACCTTCGACATGACTCTCTAAAGATTAAGACGTATTTTAGAAATCGAAAGCATGTAATGTTTGAAAAGTGGAAAACAATAAACCTTTATTTTGACTAAAAGTAAAAATTACTTTCCATACTATTCAGCATTTTTGGGCGCCCACTGATCACGGACTCATGGTGGTTTAATATAAAATCGTTTTCGTTCTAGTGTCAATAATTCAACACACCATTTGTCTTTTACTCATTGATAGTATGTATTTTGAGTCACGCACATGGAATTGTGTGTGTATATTATTAGATTTTGTTGCGATGTTTGAATTATTTTTAAATAATGAGAAGTGGTTTCATTGCATTTAAAAAACAAGTGAAAAAGCAACACCCGCATAAAAATGACCGCGGCTCCAACACACAAATATCAACAATCTTAATTTTAAAAATATAGACACGAACACTAATATAATTTTTTATATATATTATAATTTAATTAAATAAGACCATTCTCTAAAAATTAAAGTATGTGTATACTTTTTTTTCATTACAAAAATGATTTAAAATAAATATGATAATTTTTTATTTTCATTAATTAAATATACCAAAAAGTTATATTTCGATACATAGTACTATTATATTGTTAGAAATTTCGGAAAGATTAAAGGGATCCGGGCTTGAATCGTGAACGCAACACTTTTCTTATAGTATTTCAAGCACTCTCGATTGTCTTAGAGTTCTGATGCAGGAATACCCAGGATAATTCAGCCTATCGAATTTGCGCAAGATTGGCGAAAACCCGAATGCAGCGAAGAACGTCTGGAATTATTTAGAGGATTTTTGGATTTTGTGTGTTGTATTATGAATCCGGATTTATGCTTTTATAGGCCATGTTGATATTGTTTCACAAGGTAGCGACCCTTGGTGAAGCAATGTCCTTTTCCAATAATCATAATGGTTGGCCTGCAGCATGTTTCACCAACAGTTGCATGGTTTCGCCTTTGCAACATCTCATGAAGAGTTACAATCTCCGAATTCAAAATTCAAAATTCAAAATTCAAAATTCATGAAGAGTTATCTCATGCATTTATTAGCATTAACTCACTTCCATCATTTGTCATTTTGGAACACACTTGTATTTAATAAATTACAACAATCCCTCACTTGTTCTAATAATGACAAATTCAATTCCAGAATATAGAAAGCAAAAAGTGTTAATACATTTAGATATCTTTCGATTTGAACTTAACCTTAGTAAAGACAACGCAAAGCCTAATCGGAACGTTAGGTAGCTATGCTTTGAACCATTATCCCATGTGATCAGACCGACGTTGCTATACACACACTTTTAGAGGTTCTTCGCCTGCATATCTCGCCTAGCACTATTTATGGTCATGTGCTTTTCCTGTTTTCATGAATTTTTCATGAGAGAAACTCCAACTCTCACCTTAAGACGGCACCATCTTGAAGTTCATATAGGTGAAGTTCAATTCGTATCTATTTCTTGAGATACGTATCCTCCTTGATATAGAACTTCATTAAGAGTTTCTTTGAAAACTCAACCCTCAGTTTGCAATCGTCAACATTATCGCGAAATGTTGCATAACCTTCCGAATCAACGACTTGTTGTTACCCATTGAATCTTAGGTTAAGATGTGTTAACTTCATATTGGGTTGCTATCATTGTCGGAACCCTTATTCAAGGAGTTTTAATCCCATACCTTTCGAGGTAGTCTTTACTAAATCTCTGGCCAGTGGTTTAGTAAATGGATCAGCCAAATTATAGCTTATTTGTATATATGTTAGTGAAATGATCCCATCCTTTACCATTTTTCTCACGAGAGAGTGTCTAAGACCTATGTGTCTAGACTTTCCATTGTACACTTCACTGAACGCTCTAGCCAGGGTGGCTTGACTATCACAATGTATCAATACTTTTGAAAGATTGCCTTTAGCTAACGGAACCTCCAATAAGAGGTCTCTCAACCATTCTGCTTCTTGTCCAGCAAATGCAAGAGCCACAAACTCTGATTCCATGGTTGAGAGAGTAATGCATGTTTGTTTCTTGCTTTTCCAAGAAATCGCACCTCCAACTAATGTGAATATCCACCCAGTTGTAGATTCGTCGGTATATCCTTCTAGTACGGCAGGAAACTTACCATAATGAAGGCCAATATTTTTGGTCTTTAACAAATATCTGAAAATCCTAGTTATGGCCTTCCAATGTTCATCATTTGGATTGCTAGTAAATCTACTCATCTTACTAACTGCAAAAGCTATGTCAGGTCTGGTGCATTGCATTAAGTACATTAGACATCCAATTACACTTTCATATTCCAGTTGTGCCACGGTTCTCCCATTATTCTTTTGAAGTTTGACACTAGGATCGAATGGAGTGTTTACTTCCTTAAAGTTTAGGTGTTTGAACTTTTCCAACATTTTCTCAATATAATGTGTTTGATTAAGTTCATAACCCCCACTATTTCGTTTTACTTTGATCCCTAGTATAGTGTCAACTAGTCCAAGATCTTTCATCTTGAATGTGGAAGTCAAAAATTTCTGTTTCTAATATTCCATTCATTTCATTGCTGATAATCAACATGTCATCAAGATATAGACATAGAAATATCACAACACTTTCGCACACCTTTGTGTACAAGCATTTGTCACAAGAGTTTGGAACAAACCCATTTGAAATTATGGCGGTGTCAAATTTTTGATGTCATTGTTTTGGTGCCTGTTTTAAACCGTATAGAGACTTAACAAGTTTGCATACCTTTTGTTCATTTCCAGGAAGCATGAAGCCTTCTGGTTGCTCCATGTAGATCTCCTCATCGAGATCTCCGTTTAGGAATGCTGTTTTAACATCCATTTGATGAACAATAAGGTTATTCAAGGAAGCTAGTGCAAATAGGATTCTAATTGTCGTAGTTTTTGCTACCGGTGCATATGTGTCAAAATAATCGACACCTTCCTTTTGTCTAAATCCTTTTGCTACTAGTCTAGCCTTGTAGGTGTTTAATGTACCGTTACTATGATACTTTTTTCTAAACACCCACTTGCATCCAATGGGTCTTGATCCCTTCGGAAGATAAACTAGTTCTCAAGTATGATTTGACATAATTGAATCCATTTCATCTTGGATAGCATCTTTCCAAAAAGAAGCGTCCCTAAAAGCCATTGCTTCCTTATATGTTTTAGGATCATCTTCTACTTGAAGAATAATAGGAATTTTATGAACATCATTCTTGTTATTTCCTTCAACTAAATAAAGAGAAATGAGTTGGGAATTGATTTCATCTGGTCCTAGATCCTTAGTTTTTCGTGCCCTTTTGCTTCTCCTTCGTTCTGATTGTGTTTCAATAATTCGTGTTGAATCTTTGTCACGAGATTCTTCAATTGTGGGATTTTCAGGTCCCTTATCCTTTGTGATGAGTTTTTCAAAGAATTCCACATCTCTGGATTCAACAATTACATTAGACTCTAGATTTAGAAGTCAGTATGCTTTGCTATTTGATGTATATCCTATGAAGGCACATCTGATTCCTCGAGGACCCAATTTTGTCCTTTTGGGATCCATGTTCTTGTAATAAGCTACACCCCCCACACTACGAAATAACCATTACTTGGTGGTCTTCCTTTTCATTTCTCATATGGAGAAATACCAGTTGTTTTTAAAGGAATCCTGTTCATTATGTGACATGCGGACAATAGTGCTTCACCCCATAAATTAAATGGTAATTCTGAATGCATTAACATAGCATTTATCATCTCTTGATATGTTCTATTTTTTCTTTCGGCCATGCCATTTTGTTGTGGTGTGCGGGGCACATAACATTCGTGTATGATGCCATATTCTTCATAATATGCATCAAATTTTGCTGAGAAATATTCTCCGCCTCTATCGCTCCTAAGTACTTTTATAGTTGTACTTAATTGATTTTCTACTTCTGCTTTATATGTCTTAAATGCATTAAAAGCATCATCTTTATGCTTTAAGAGATATACATGTGTGAACCTAGAGCAATCATCGATAAACGTTATAAAATAACGGTTTCCCCCACGGGTCAACATACCATTAAATTCACACAAATCAGAGTGCACAAGATCTAGCACGTTTGTTTTTCTTTCAACACTTTTGAAAGGTTTCTTTATCATTTTTGATTTAACACATATTTCACATTTTCCGAAATCATGAATGTTGCATGATATCAAACTGGGTTTAATTAGTCTATTCATAGTACTAATACCAATATGTGCCAATCTAGAGTGCCATAAGGAAATAGATTCAAGCATATAAGCAGAATTAGAAATTTCATTAATAATATTGTCGGTAGTACAAAGTTTGATCATTCCTTCAGCGGTGTCATACCCCAAAATTTGCCCATTAATATTTTAAGACATTCTTCAGGGCATTCCGACTCATTTTTATGACACTGATCTCAAAGGAACGAAGGCCCAGCTCACAAATGGCCCAAACTGGCCTGTTCGCTACGCGCTCGCTACACGCTCGCCTAGCGAACGTTCGCTACACGCTCGCCTAGCGAAGCAAACGTTCGCTACCAGCTCGCCTAGCGAAGCTGACAGACAACAGAAAATTTCGGGCTTCATTCTGAGCCCATTAGGTCATGAAAAAGAGCATTATAAATACCAGCACTTCAGTAATGAAAAGGGAGGACGAAAAACGGAGGAAGAGGGACGAAAACCCTGGCACAGAAACCCTGGAGGCTACTTTAGAAAGTTCCGAGTGCAGAAACCCTGAAGGCCGCTTCTCCGCTCCGAAGCTACCGCCGCCCAACTCAATCCGGCTTCCAAGCAACCAGTCCCTTTCAATATCGCAATTGCACACAGGTTTGCGTATCATCGCTGTTTTACGTTTCCAATTGATATTCTTTACATACATGATGCATTCCGATTAAAGTATTGATATGTAATTCGATTTCGTATGTGAATCTAAGTATGAACATCCTGTATAATTGTCTATGCTATGCCTGTGATCGAATGCCATAAGAGTGCAGGTTTTCGGAAGTCATGCTGTTGTCAAACTCCAAGCCCGTGGCCGCTCGCTAGCTCATCGCTAAGCGAGCCTGCAGCGAGCCTTCGCTGAGCCTTCGCTAGGCGAAGCAGAGGCGAATGGGACAGTGGCTGCTTTGTCCCTTTGCTGTTCTATCTTATGTTTATCTAATTGCGATTTTTGTCTCACCTGGCCTGAACTCATAACTGTTATGTCTATTTTATGGTGCAATTGTCAAATCATATTTTATTTTAATGCTCTAACCCGTGTGTTGAATGGTGTAAGAGCTTCCATATCCCCAATGAAGCGGCCGGCTAGGTACTCCACTTTACGTGTGGGAGACCTTCGTGGAGATGGATTCTAAATTACTTCACTTTAATGTGAAGATTCATATTGATTGCCTAATTAATTTTAATGTATTAATTTTTAATGTATTAATTTTAATGTATTGATTTTAATGTGGAGATTCATCCTAATCACCTAATTGACTTTAAAATATGGACTTTAAATAAATAATATCGGACCTCTCTTTTACCCCCGATTACGTAATATGGTCATGTCCCGCGAATATGGGGATACCCTTAGCAAAGACCCTTCGGTTAAATCATCATAAAATAAATCATGGTCCCTCGGATGTTGCCTTCGAAATTACGATTCTGTCCCTCGACGACCCTTCGGTGTAGCCTACGGTTAAATGATGATAGTCCCTTCGAATGCTAAGGTATCCTCACAACTGTTGCCTTCAATGACCAGTCGATGACCCTACGATGACCCTTCTACATCCAGAGGATAAAACTACTTACTTCTCAATAGTAAGGACAGTTTTACCCTCATAAGGAAAGGAAATGCCCGGAAAGACCTCGGATAGGTATAACTCTTAATTGCTTATTCATAATTTAAAACTATTTTTCACACCTTACACCTTTCAAAACCTCCATTAGAGAATCACCACTTGGCATACATTCGCACTAGAGTCATTGCCGAGTTATATTTTTCTAAACTATTTTCAAAACTAAACGAGATAACCACTTTGTATACATTCATTCAAGAATCAATACAAAGTTAAATTCTCCTTTTTCAAAACATTTCCTACCCATTTCTCAACCACTTTTTTTTCAAACTAGAAAGACATAAATGATTGAGCAATTAAGAGCCCATGGATAACCCTGGATACAAAGGGTGCTAACACCTTCCCTTTGTATAATGTACCTCCCGAACCTAAGAATCTAAATTAAGGTCTTTCCTGTTCTTTTCCACCTTTCCTTATTGGATAAAAGAAAAGTCGGTGGCGACTCTTGCTAACCGCGACATTGCGATTAAAAAACACAAAAAGTCAGTTCACCGTATGACAGAACTGGCGACTCTGCTGGGGACTACAAAGAGAGGTCACCTTAAAAATCATTTATGTTTTAAACTGTTCCTTCTTTTGAGGGTATTTTATGCTTGAGTGAAAGATCCTACACCCGGATCTAGTGTACCTTAGGTAAGTAGCAATAGATCATCGCGACTATCCGGCGTATACTGGAATGGTTAAAATGATGGCTACGGTTAATGTGACACTTTGGATGTCCTGATGTTCCTCATGTTTACTTGAGGAAAAATTTGGCATTCGCGTGGTGTCATCAAAGCATTAACCAGACCTTTAGAACCCTAATTGACTCATCCTAGCCATTAGAAAGTAGTGAGATAACTGACTTCGGTTCCGACTGGGGTTGGTTGAGACTCGATACTACACTCTTTGAGATTGGACTTTAGGGAAGCTTTGGTCAACCACTTGGTGTTACACTGAAGTGGACTTAAAGAAAGGTCGATGATTTGAGATCCTTCTAGAACCCGGTTACTATTCTAGGACAGGTTGAACCAACCAAACTTCAGTGGGGAGGGTACTTACCTATGGAACTCATGCAAGCCTTAAAACTTAGGAATGATGGTTGTGTGACTTGCTTGTGCTTTACTTAACATCATAACATCATAACATCATCATAACATCATGGCATTGAACTAACCATTTCGAGGACTTAGGGATTTAACTTTGCTCTATTTTGTAAAAAAAAAAAAGAAAAAAAAAAGAAAAAAGTTTCCTTTTTTTGGTAGTTTATGCAAAGTTAGATTCCAAAAGTCTTTGAAAACATTTCATACATTGCATAGCATAACATTGCACAACAGGTGTTCTAAAGGGATCAATGTTCTCACGGTTTTCATGCAAACAGAAAAATGGACCTCGAACAGACTGTCAAAGATCTCCATGCTCAGAATGCTCAACTCCAGGAGATGATCTTGAACTTATCCAAGGGGCAGGAAGAACTGAAGGCTCTCTTGCTCGAGAAGAAAAAAGACAAGAAATCTGTGAGGCACATTAACCCGGGAAGAAGGCAGTTCACGAAGATCAATATGACTTTAGCACAAGCACTGTAGGGTATGCTAAAAGCAAATTTAATTACCCTCAGAGATCCTCATGCAAAACCCAACACTACTTCTCCTAGTTATAATCCCGACGCCAGGTGTGCGTATCACTCCGATAGCCCCGGGCATAATACGAACGATTGTTGGTCATTGAAGAATAAAATTCAGGATATGATCGACGCCGGAGAATTTGAATTGGATCCGCCTGAGACTCCTAAGGTCATCACCGCTCCTCTGCCTAATCATGACAAAACTCTTAATGCTATAGAGGATGCTGACAGCGATTGCGACCTGGATAGCTGGGTCTACCCAACAATTGGTGACGGACTCAATAACTGGAAGGCTGAAGACACTATCCCGATTTCCTTTAGTCATGAGTAATTGTTATTGCTATTTTAGTGTTTCAAAGCATTGTGTCTATGCCCGGGGCACAATAGCTAATTTTTCAAGGGTTTTGTCATTTTCATAAGCATATTCACATTCAATGAATCAATGGACTTTTTGCATTCAAATATTGCGCTCTTTATCTTTCCTGTCATTTTTCAAACAAGCTATGTTTCTTGCACACACTCACGTAACAATTTGCCGATCCATATCCACTCTGGATCCTGTTGGTAATGACTCTGCTACTGTTCATTATGACTTTGAAAATCCGATCTACCAAGCCGAGGATGGAAGCGAGGAAGATTGTGAAGTCCCTGGAGAACTTGCCAGACTGGTACTACAAGAAGAAAAGACCATACAGCCGCATGAGGAATCAATTGAAATTGTAAATCTGGGTACTGAAATAGACAAGAGAGAAGTCAGAGGTTTCTTGGGACCCTTGAATTACATTGCCCGATTCATTCCACACTTGACTGCTACCTACAAACCCATTTTCAAATTACTAAAAAAGAAAAATCGAGAGATGGTATGGAATGATGAATGACAAAATCAAGAAGTATCTCCCAGAACCTCCCATCCTGATACCACCAGTTGAAGGAAGATCTCTAACTATGTATTTGACCGTGTTAGAAAATTCAATAGGGTGTGCTGGGGCAACATGACGAGTCTGGTCGAAAAGAGCATGTCATACACTGCCTTAGCAAAAGGTACCGACTGTGAAACAAGATACTCACAGCTCGAGAAAGCTTGCTGCGCTTTGGCTTGGGCTGCTCGCCGACTAAGACAGTATATGTTGAATCATACCACTTTATTGACTTCTAAGATGGATTCTATCAAATATCTATTTGAGAAACCTGTTGTCTCCTGAAAGAGTTATCACTGAACAACAAGATGATTACCGAACTCTACACGCAGTTCAAAATAAAACACCATAACTCTTCTCCGTACCGGCCAAAGATGAACGATGCCGTGGAGGCTGCTAATAAGAATATCAAGAAGATCATACAAAAGATGACAGTAACGTACAAAGACTGGCATGAGATGTTACCGTTTGCTCTTCATGGTTATCGCACTTCAGTACGCACTTCGACAGGGGCAACTCCTTTCTCTTTAGTCTACGGAATGGAAGTCGTCTTACCGGTGGAAGTTCAGATTCCCTCTCTAAGAATCATGAAAGAGACAAGCTTAGATGAGGATGAATGGATTCAAACTCGACTCGATCAGATAAATCTGATTGATGAAAAGAGACTTGCGGCTGTTTGTCATAGGCAGATATATCAGAAGCGCATGATCCAGGCATTTAACAAAAAGGTCAAGAAACGAGTGTACCAAATCGGCGACTTAGTTATCAAGCGTATCATTCTACCACAAAGGGACTCCCACATACGAAGGGCCATTTGTAGTTAAGAAGGTATTCTCTGGTGGAGCCATGATGCTTGCTACAATGGACGGCGAAGATTTCCCGCATCCTGTGAACGCGGACATAGTTAAAAAAATACTATGCATAAAAGAGACCCGCTAGGTCGACGTATCTAGGCAAAAGTAAGGGCCTCCCGGCGAACCAAAAGGGTTCGGGCAAAAGTTAGGGATAAACATATAAAAACGTACACCCGGCAAGTCGAAAACCTGAAAAGGCGGCTTGGGCAAAAAAGGGTATCCTGGTGGACTGAAAACCTGAAAAGGTGGTCCAGGCAAAATTAGGGATTAAAGCGTAAGGCTATGTCCCGTTCTCAGGCAGCTTCATCCAAGTTCAAAGGACTGAACAAGCTAATCACTTCTATTCGACAGCAGGAGATGAGAGGCTTGAAGACATAATGGCAGTAGGGGAGTTAAAGTCAATAGGACGTTTTCGGCATAGCTTTCTCTTTGTTTTCTTGACAATTTCCTCTTACTAGGATTTCTGTCTCCTTGTACACAAATTGCCTGTTTATAGGCCCTCTTTCAAAATCAATACAATTTCATTTCCAAAAAGATGCTTTTGTTTTACTTTCTCTGTTTTGTTTGCGTAAACGTCCATTGATTTAACTTGAATTGATATATGCATTTGAATATGATCAATGTTTACCAAAAATGCATGCCTAGAATAGTAATAGCAATTACTACACGACTTCAGGATCGAGGAGAAGGTCTAATCACGCTTCCCAATGAATCCGTTGCTAATTCAATTCCCCGGCAACGCCAGTTATCCCCCGGAAGAAAGTGGCATCACTAGACTGGTCATCTCTTCTACCCCCAGTCAGGCTCTGTTGAATATCTCTGCCATCGGATAAAAGTCAAATACCCCTAGCTAAGGAAGGGTCACCAATATGAATATCTCCGACCAGAAGACTGAGATTTATTTTCCCAGTAGAGTCCCCTGGAAGAACGTTTCAGACACATAGTGCATTCATTACATCATTTCACATCACATACCTACATACAATTTTCATTCCGCATCATATACATTACATCATTTCATAACATACACATGTATACAATGCTCTCATTTATTCCAGACGCATAATTCACTCATTACATCATTTCACAGCACACGCATGCACACAACATTTGCATCTCATGCATCATGACATGGCATGAAGCTAACTTTATTTAGCAGGTCAATTATCCTCCTGACACAGTCAAAACAAAGGTCCATTCAGACGGGCATCTTTACCTATTACATTCAAGATTTAACTATATCCCTCAGATACTGCCTAGCGCACGGCACATTCCGAGGTGTAGTCTAGCGCACGACTACTTTCTTCTTCAGATACATCTTTCAGATATACTCCATGTCAACATTCATTCTGACATCCTCCTAACGATGGCATTTATAAGTACATCCCAGACATTCATTGCAAATACAACATATACAAATACTAGCAGATATAGCCTAGTGTACGGTTCATTCTGATTCAGCTCAACATATGACTCCTTCAACAACTCAGATACGATCTAGCGTACGATCCATTCTGACCTTCAACAACTCAGATACGATCTAGCATACGATCCATTCTGACCTTCAACAACTCAGATACGATCTAGCATACGATCCATTCTGACCTTCAACAACTCAGATATGATCTAGCATACGATCCATTCTGACCTTCAACAACTCCAATACAGTCTAATGTACGACCAAGTTAGACCCTCAAGTCAGATTCTGCAAATACAGTCTAATGTACGACCAAGTTAGACCCTCAAGTCAGATTCTGCAAATACAGTCTAATGTACGACCAAGTTAGACCCTCAAGTCAGATTCTGCAAATACAGTCTAATGTACGACCAAGTTAGACCAGATGCGGCTCAGATACAGTCTAATGTACGACCAAGTTAGACCAGATGCTGCTCAAATACAGTCTAATGTACGACCAAGTTAGACCAGATGCTGCTCAGGTACAGTCTAATGTACGACCAAGTTAGACTAGATGCTGCTCAGGTACAGTCTAATGTACGACCAAGTTAGACCAGATGCTGCTCAGATACAATCTAATGTACGACCAAGTTAGACCAGATGCTGCTCAGATACAGTCTAATGTACGACCAAGTTAGACCAGATGCGGCTCAGATACAGTCTAATGTACGACCAAGTTAGACCAGATGCTGCTCAAATACAGTCTAATGTACGACCAAGTTAGACCTTCATCTACTCAGATGCTACCTTAGGACAGGTACATTTCTGAATGGTAGTCTAGTATACGACTACTCCCTTTTAAGCAGATTCAGCCTAATGGACGGCTCACTCTGCTCAGATACGGTTTAATGTACGACCAAGTTAGACCTTCATCTGCTCAGATGCTACCTAGTGACAGGTACATCTCTGAATTGTAGTCTAGTATACGACTGCTCCCTTTTCGTCAGATTCAGCCTAATGGACGGCTCATTCTGCTCAGATACGGTTTAATGTACGACCAAGTTAGACCTTCATCTGCTCAGATGCTACCTAGTGACAGGTACATTTCTGAATTGTAGTCTAGCGTACGACTACCCCCTTTCATCATCAGACACAGCCTAACGGACGACTCATCCTGCAACTCCAATACAGGCTAGCATAAGACCCATTTGGATCTTCAACTCAGATACGATCTAGCATACGATCCGGTCTGATCTTCTATCCCTAATGAAATCACCCGCTTAATGGAGGTGTCGTTCTGCAACTCAGAGACAATCTAGCGTACGATCCATTCTGATTTTTCATCCTCGGCGAAGTCATCCGCCCAATGAACAACTCACTCTGGTATTCAGATGCGGTCTAGCGTATGATCCATTCTGATCCCTTATCCCCAGCAGCGTATAACACACTCTGACTCTCCAGCGAAGGCGACAGCATAATGGATGACTCACTATCCGGTCTATCGTATGACTCGGTACGGCGTCCATGTTTTCAGATATCGTCTAATGAACGATGCACCCTGAAGTTCTCATCATCAAATTCCCTGGATGGCATCTTTAAGCCCATCTCCATCAAGACTAGCTCCTGATTGACAAGCGCAAATTTTTGGGCATTTAGTGTTCAATAATCTTCCACCTCCAGACCACGAATGGTGCACATACCATTCTACTCTCTCGGTTCAAGAATATTGAACAGGGGCAGCTGTCATACCCCAAAATTTGCCCATTAATATTTTAAGACATTCTTCAGGGCATTCCGACTCATTTTTATGACACTGATCTCAAAGGAACGAAGGCCCAGCTCACAAATGGCCCAAACTGGCCTGTTCGCTACGCGCTCGCTACACGCTCGCCTAGCGAACGTTCGCTACACGCTCGCCTAGCGAAGCAAACGTTCGCTACCAGCTCGCCTAGCGAAGCTGACAGACAACAGAAAATTTCGGGCTTCATTCTGAGCCCATTAGGTCATGAAAAAGAGCATTATAAATACCAGCACTTCAGTAATGAAAAGGGAGGACGAAAAACGGAGGAAGAGGGACGAAAACCCTGGCACAGAAACCCTGGAGGCTACTTTAGAAAGTTCCGAGTGCAGAAACCCTGAAGGCCGCTTCTCCGCTCCGAAGCTACCGCCGCCCAACTCAATCCGGCTTCCAAGCAACCAGTCCCTTTCAATATCGCAATTGCACACAGGTTTGCGTATCATCGCTGTTTTACGTTTCCAATTGATATTCTTTACATACATGATGCATTCCGATTAAAGTATTGATATGTAATTCGATTTCGTATGTGAATCTAAGTATGAACATCCTGTATAATTGTCTATGCTATGCCTGTGATCGAATGCCATAAGAGTGCAGGTTTTCGGAAGTCATGCTGTTGTCAAACTCCAAGCCCGTGGCCGCTCGCTAGCTCATCGCTAAGCGAGCCTGCAGCGAGCCTTCGCTAGGCGAAGCAGAGGCGAATGGGACAGTGGCTGCTTTGTCCCTTTGCTGTTCTATCTTATGTTTATCTAATTGCGATTTTTGTCTCACCTGGCCTGAACTCATAACTGTTATGTCTATTTTATGGTGCAATTGTCAAATCATATTTTATTTTAATGCTCTAACCCGTGTGTTGAATGGTGTAAGAGCTTCCATATCCCCAATGAAGCGGCCGGCTAGGTACTCCACTTTACGTGTGGGAGACCTTCGTGGAGATGGATTCTAAATTACTTCACTTTAATGTGAAGATTCATATTGATTGCCTAATTAATTTTAATGTATTAATTTTTAATGTATTAATTTTAATGTATTGATTTTAATGTGGAGATTCATCCTAATCACCTAATTGACTTTAAAATATGGACTTTAAATAAATAATATCGGACCTCTCTTTTACCCCCGATTACGTAATATGGTCATGTCCCGCGAATATGGGGATACCCTTAGCAAAGACCCTTCGGTTAAATCATCATAAAATAAATCATGGTCCCTCGGATGTTGCCTTCGAAATTACGATTCTGTCCCTCGACGACCCTTCGGTGTAGCCTACGGTTAAATGATGATAGTCCCTTCGAATGCTAAGGTATCCTCACAACTGTTGCCTTCAATGACCAGTCGATGACCCTACGATGACCCTTCTACATCCAGAGGATAAAACTACTTACTTCTCAATAGTAAGGACAGTTTTACCCTCATAAGGAAAGGAAATGCCCGGAAAGACCTCGGATAGGTATAACTCTTAATTGCTTATTCATAATTTAAAACTACTTTTCACACCTTACACCTTTCAAAACCTCCATTAGAGAATCACCACTTGGCATACATTCGCACTAGAGTCATTGCCGAGTTATATTTTTCTAAACTATTTTCAAAACTAAACGAGATAACCACTTTGTATACATTCATTCAAGAATCAATACAAAGTTAAATTCTCCTTTTTCAAAACATTTCCTACCCATTTCTCAACCACTTTTTTTTCAAACTAGAAAGACATAAATGATTGAGCAATTAAGAGCCCATGGATAACCCTGGATACAAAGGGTGCTAACACCTTCCCTTTGTATAATGTACCTCCCGAACCTAAGAATCTAAATTAAGGTCTTTCCTGTTCTTTTCCACCTTTCCTTATTGGATAAAAGAAAAGTCGGTGGCGACTCTTGCTAACCGCGACATTGCGATTAAAAAACACAAAAAGTCAGTTCACCGTATGACAAGCAGAATATCCTTTTCCTACAAATATACCATTACAGGTCAATATTAATTTGCCCGATTCATATACAAATTTAATACCCGGTTTTCCCAATAAGTCTTCACTAACAAGGTTTCTATTCATATCAGGAACATCAAGCACATTAACAAGAGTGACTTTCTTTCCGGAAGTGAAGTTGAGTTCGACGGATCCTGTTCCAACGACTTTAGATCGCACTTCATTTCCCATTTACACTTCTTGTCTATCATTGACTTCAGTATAGGTTTTGAATGCTGTTTTATCATAAGATACATGCACAGTTGCACATGTGTCATACCACCATCCTTGTACTTTGCCTTTGATTGCCATAATTTCGCTTACCGTAGCGATTATGTCATCATCGGCATGAACAACATTGACCTTATTTTTGGACTTATTGTGCTTGCAATCTTGAGCATAATGTCCGGGTTTGCCACATACATAACAACCATTTTTAGCAATGTTGTCATGATCGAGATCTTACATAAGATCGGGAGGAGACATTAAAATCGTAAGATATAAAATCGTAATTAAAATCGAAAGATCTTACTCAATTAATTTTATAAGATCGAGAAGGAATAACAAAATCGTAAAACATAAGATCGTAATCAAAATAGTAAGATTTTACTAAAAAAATACTTAAAATATTTTATATTATTTATATTAAATAGTATATAAGTTTGCATATTAAATAACAAACCATCAAATTGAAAAATCTTAACCATAAAATTAAAAATCTCAAATCTTAACTTAAAATAACAAACTCCATAAAATAAAATACTCAAAATCATAGAGGTTAGTACAAATCACAAAGGCGCCGATAGTTTGGATTTTTCCCTATAATGTCAACTCCTTCATCTTCATTAATCTCATCATCTCCTCCACCATAACCATCACCCTCATCATCTCCTTCATCACCTTCATCTGCATTTCCTTCTTCATTGTCACTTTCTATAGTTTCAAGGACATCAAATTCATCTACATGTCCAGTTGATTTAGCACCAGTACTTTGCATCAAATCTTCATCTAAATCAGTCACATTTACATTATTACCACCTGCATTTTCTTCCTCAGCAACATACCACCAATCGTCATCATCTTGGAAATCATCAATTGTTAGATCTCGCTTTTTCCTTTCAGCCTTATTCTTGGTCAATCTTGTATTTACCATCACATACACAAGATCATTCATAGTCTTTTGTTTCAAACGATTTCTTTTCTTTGTATGAACCTAAAAAGGGGAAATATTAAATTAAAATGCATAACATATAGTAGCTATGAAAAATATATATGATAAATTTAAAAAATATACCATTTCAAAAGCACTCCAATTTCTCTCACAGCCAGAAGAACTGCATGTCAAACTCAAAACACGAATAGCAAAGTTTTGCAACTCTGGGTGTGCATCACCGTAAGATTCCCACCATTGAGTTGGTGTCTTGTTTTTTAGTCCACGTTGAGCTATTTCACTCCCAAAGAATCCTTTTTTACTCTTAAAATCCTCAAGTTGACCATCAATTTTATTCACCATATCCATGTCTCCTCCCATCATTCTTTCTAAACATGCATACATTCCTTGTTTCACTTCATTATCTACTTTAAAATTAGGTTTGTAATGCAAAATTGGATTAAGATAATAGCTTGCAGCATGCAAAGGCCTATGCAATTGTTTGTCCCATCTGTTATCTATAATTTTCCATAATGGTTGGTAGCTTAAGAAAGAAAAGATTAAGTTAGTTCATAAATAAATACTAATATATTTTTTATATCAAATAAATTAATCTATGATATTCTATAAAATTATACCTTTTTCTATTATTATTGTAGCTAGTTTGTATTTCCTCTTTTGCTTGATCCATTGCTTCATAGATATAACCCATGGCTGCCTTCTCATCAGAATCCACCATACGCAAGACTTTAAGTAATGGAAAAGCACCTTTAAGGCAAATAATCAAATTCTTCCAAAAGTCCTTGTTTGTGACTATATTTTCAACAAATTTTCCATCTTTTGTCTTGGAAAATTGACTATCCTTCCATTGCTTGGAAGTGAACATCCTATACAATCCTCCCCTCTTATCATTCAAGCAACCCAAACACAAATATGATGTTGCAAAGCGAGTGATGCCAGGTCTTATCAACTCACCTCCTTCAGTGTAATGATGCAACAAAGTTATAAGACCAGTCCTAGCATAAATGTAAGTTGTGATCTTTTTACCTGAAGCAATAATCTCCTTATGCATAGGTATCTTGCTCTCAAAATCCTCTAACATTAGATCAATGCAATGAGCTGCACAAGGTGTCCAATAAAGCTTATTCCTTTTATCTATCAACATTTGTCCAACCAACTTGTAGTTTGCAGCATTGTCTGTTACAATTTGGACAACATTTTCTTCCCCCACTTCCTCAACAATATCATCCATCATTTTGAAAACTTTATCAGCTGTGTTTGAAATGCTAGATGCATCAATTGATTTTAAAAAGAAAGTACCCATAGGACTATTGACTAAAAAGTTTATGATAGTCCTCCTCTTTTGGTCAGTCCATCCATCCGTCATTATTGTACATCCAAACTTTTTCCACGCAGTTTTATGCTCCACCAATATGCTATTTATAGACTCAACTTTTTTCTTTAAATATTTACCTCGAATATCATGGTAAGATGGTGGTTTATATCCTTTACCATATTGGGCAATCATTTCACACATCTTTATAAATTCTTCATCCTTTACAACGTTAAAAGAGATAGCATTGTTGTAAAAATAAGTTGCAACTTGTAAGTTAGTGTCCTCCTTCTCTTTTTTTTAAAAGCATCGTTGATAGTTGATTGAGAAGTTATCCCCCTCTTGAAAATATTTGCAAGACCAGAAGATTCAACTTTTTTTCTTTTACAATCTTCCACATCAACCTCTACTACATCTTCACTTAGAGTTCTCTTTTTGATGAGTTTGCTTTGCAATCTATGAACAATGATCCACATTTGTTTGCAAACTTCATCTGGAACAGACACACAAGGTTCAACATTACTATTTGTCCCTGCTAAATGATGCTTAAATCGAAAAGCACCGCCGCTATACTCATTATGACAATATTTGCACTTGATCTTTCTTGATCCATCATTTACGGGAGTGCCATGTTCCCATGCCACATCTTGCCTTTGACCAGGAGCATTTTTGGCAACTTTCTTATTTCTCACATTTCTAACACTTGGGTTTGTTGAAGGAGGAAGCGACGTACTACTACCACCAACCATTTATCCTATTAAAAAACTAAAACAAATAACTTTTATATAAAAAATTTAAAAATACAAATATTTTTTGAAAATTAAAACATATAGTAATATAAAACAAACATAAAAGAGTGTAAAAAAATATCTTACAAATATATATATAAATAAATTAAAAAAGACAAACAATTTTTATAAAAAGAGTAAATAAATAAACAAATTTAAAAAAATAAATAACTTTTTTCTAACCTATATTTATGTGTTTGTAATATAATTTAACAAATAAAATGTTACAATATAATGTCTCTAACTACTACTTGTAACATAATTTTTTTATATATTATATTATATTATTAATAAAATCAATTTAAAAATAACATGTGATCTAAAGAAATAAAATTGCAGTGGGGATATATACTGTAATAATTATGATAGTGCAACATCTTTAAAAATTCATCGACTATTATATTTTATTAATATACATTGGACACTATAAAATAATATATATTATATTGGAGTACATTATATTATATATATTATATTAAAGTAAATCATGACTCATAACCAATTTCTATCTACCTTATCCTATCAACTATAAAGTCTCCCACTTAGTCACGTGACTAAGTTATCATAACCAATTTCTACCGAGAGCTAATAAGAAAATCATAAAGATAATAAGAAAATCTTATCCTATCTTAGTCACGTCCTATCATTCTTACACATTGCCAAGCTGGAAGATGAAGTGCAGAAAAAGAAGAGATAAACAAGAAAGATGAAGTGCAGAAAAAGAAGAGATAAACAAGAAAACGTAAACACAGAGCAGCTCACATCTTCTTCTTCGACAGCAAAATTTGAGAAAGATGAAGTCTGTGTCATCGCCGATTTTACATAAGATTAACCATTAGGATTCAAAGCTATTGAAAAAAAACAGGTATTTACGATATTTATAACACACGGATCGTAAATCGGGTCGCACTTGATCCGGATAACTAAGCCCAGATTTACAAGATTCTACCTTCAAATTTCGAAACCAATTAATTTTGCCGTGATTTTTGCCGTGATTTTTGCACAAAACGATCTTGCTTGCGATCCAGATCGGTGGAGATGATTGAGATCGCAAAATCGTGCGATTCCACGATCTGGATCGCGATCTTGACAACATAGATTTTTAGTACCTTTTGGTCCGCCAGAATTTTTGAACTTGTTGTGTTCTTTCATTGGGCCGAGATGGTTTTTCATGCCATCATATTTTTTTCTTTCCTTTAGCGGCAACAACATTTGCTTTAGCAAATCTAGCAGACTCAGTTTTTTCTCGATCCTTCGTTTCTTCCTCGATACGAAGGTGTTTCTGAAGTTTCTCCAAAGAAAAGTCCTCAGAACTATGCAACAATTTCTTTCTGTATCCTTTCCACGAAGGTGACAATTTTGCTATTATTGCACCGACTTGGAATATTTCAGGAATGTCAATTTTCATGACTTTTATTTTATTCACGAGAACCTGTAACTCGTGTACTTGTGCAAGAATCGACTTGGAATCCAACATCTTAAAATCAAAGTATTTAGATATTAAAAACTTTTTCGTACCTTCTTCTTCGGCCTTAAATTTGAATTCGAGTGCGTTCCAGATTTCCTTTGCGGATGCAGTATTGGTGTAGAGATCATAAAGACGATCAGATAATGTGTTCAAGATGTGTCCACGACAAAGCAGTTCATCTACTTTTCGTTTCTTTCTCTCCTTTTTTTACTTCATCAGTGTCATTCTCAGTTGGTTCTGGAATTGCCTCCAGATCAGGATCCAAGACATATTGAATTTTCAGGGCGGTCAGGAGAAATGTCATTTTGTCTTGCCAGCGGGTATAGTTTGTTCCATTGAAACGATCTAACTTAACAAGGTCCCGATTCATCAGTTTGATGCTTGAAACAGAAGCGTCGGTGACCATGATTTGAGATACTATAAGACTGTTAGAAATTTCGGAAAGATTAAAGGGATCCAGGCCTGAATCGTGAACGCAACACTTTCCTTATAGTATTTCAAGCACTCTCGATTGTCTTAGAATTCTGATGCAGGAATACCCAGGATAATTCAGCCTTATCGAGTTTGCGCAAGACCGGCGAAAACCCGAATGCAGCGAAGTGCGTCTGGAATTATTTAGAGGATTTTCGGATTTTGTGTGTTGTATTCTGAATCCGGATTTATGCTTTTATAGGCCATGTTGATATTGTTTCACAAGATAGCGACCATTGGTGAAACAATGTCCTTTTCCAATAATCATAATGGTTGACCTGCAGCATGTTTCGCCAACAGTTGCATGGTTTCGCCTTTGCAACATCTCATGAAGAGTTACAATCTCCGAATTCAAAATTCAAAATTCAAAATTCAAAATTCAAAATTCATGAAGAGTTATCTCATGTATTTATTAACATTAACTCACTTCCACCATTTGTCATTTTGGAACACACTTGTATTTAATAAATTACAACATATACATGCAGGGTTAAACTTGTTCATACTGCTGCCTCTACTTGAAAACCATCATATACTGCACTCCTCATTCAGCAGTTAAACATTACATTCTTGACATTCTCTTTTAGAGCTGGCAGCGGCCGAACCGACTCGATATTCGATCTTGTAGCGTGTGATTTTGCATTTTCATGCACATCAGGTTCCATGTAGAATCTAGCTCTGTAAGCAGCCAGATGAGCATAATACACAGGAGGCACTGCACACATATATCAGACAATAAATGTAGTGACATTTTCATGTACTTGTCTTTAAACATGAAACTAAGACTTACCTACAGAGACGGATCGTGTACATCTCGCGTAACTGTGATCAATACATGCTGAGATTATTTCATTGTAAGAATAGAGACATATATTTAAGATGATAAGAGTTTATTTACATACGTGTAGCACAAGTTGTTCGTTAAAGACTGAATCTCATCGGCACTGAAGTTGTTATCGTCCCATATAACATGATAATGTGCTGCTCTACTTGTACCCTGAAAAATCCGTTAATGTTAGTTAAACCAATCCAACAATGTCATGTTCTTCCTATCGTAATGACGTGGATGTCATTGTCATACCTGAATTCCTGCATGACTGCACAAGTAGAAGTCGAAATCCGTAGGGTGACATATCTTTGAATCCACCACAGTACCTACATTAACCGGTTAGAAACGTTTCAACTCCTGCATTAATAGTCACAATTCCGAGCATTCCAAATATTCTGCAATCATGTGTATAGGCGTTTTACCTGGCAAGATATTTCCACTTCTATCCGCGCTGTTTCTGTCGTTGTGATTGTTCGGGAAGAGTCTAGTGTGATGCCGTTTTTGAACCACCACAAATGTTACTGGAGGTTGGTAACCAGGTTCCAAAGACGCACAAGCCTACACATATTCAAAATTCTTAATCAATAGAAACGAATATAACTGTTTTGAGATATTATGTCTCAAACTCAGCAGTAAGTACCTTGCGGATTGCGTCGAGCTTGTATAGCAAAACCTGGTAGAACTGTCCATCCCCTACCCCATCCCTGTAAAATATTATCCTATGTGTTTTTTTTTCCTGTTGCCTTCTGAAATGAGAGCAAGAGCTCTCTGCAGCAGCACAGAATGTTAGGATCCAAATAGGCGCATGAAATTTCAATTTTAGCAAATGTGTTACTAAATTACCTGATCATGCCGCCATAAACGATACCATGCTGTGGATCGTTCGAACATTTGAAAAGATCTTTAATAAGCTCCTCCCGAGGAGTCTGAGCACATACCAATCCTGCATATTTGCTCACCTCTGGCCAGTCTTGAGAGGCTACAACCTGAATAACAATAATCAGAATAGATCAAACTTAGGACGCGCTATCGCTATGTGTTATAGGAGTTTGGAAATGCTTACGGCTGCAGTAGATGGACAAACATCCTCTCCGGAGTCGGGATGAGCTACATCAGCTCCAAAAATGTGAAAAACAAGTGTTCGCCACATGTTTTCAAGTAAACATTAGAAGAAGCAGATTCGCCGGGAGAAGAACTTTTTTGAGCGTCGTACCATAGAGAGAGCCATTTTTGTCAGGAAGAATAGCAATGAGCAACTCTAGCTCTTTCCCACCAAGTTTGTTTCGAGAAACAAAATGTACATGCCCCAAGGCTTTCTTAACCATATCTGGTCTTGCTGAATATACAGGAATCACCGGTTCCGTACTAAATTCCTGTAAAAGGATAAAAAAAAATCATGTATACTACAAATGTACATTATGATTATACTGAATAACAAGGTGTCATTATAATCGGAAAAGTGATAATCGGAAAAGTGATATAAACCAAAATTGAAGACTTTACCAAGCCTGACATTTGGCATTCCTGAACTATGTTTTGGCAAAATGCACTAGCTAATTTTTCTTGGACATTTCTTGAGAAATTGATACAAGTCCAATTTGTTACTTTTCCTCCATTTACAACTTTCTGCATTGAAATAATAAGAATGAAAATCCACTGTTAAAACAAACTGTAATCTGTGTGTGTGTCTAAAGCTAACCTTGTTCATCATGTTCCACTGACCAATTTGTGGCAGGATTTTGTTCTCTCTTCCAGTGTCATGATATTTCAACTATGAAGAAACAGCAAAAATGTACTATTACCATTTGAATGCCAAAAGACAACAAACAACAAAAAATGATGAATTCAACAATAGGAAAATCACCCAAGGAGCAGGAAGAACCCGAGCCTCGACTGATGCAAGCTTGTTGTCTACACTGATACCAAACTCCTTTGCATAAGGATTACAATTATAATCATTTTGATGAATTGTCTGTAAGTTAAAAACAAGATCAACACCAATACATGAGCTATTCGTTCAGTTCATAATTGACTCAAACCTATGCAGTAACGACACTTCAAATTGTAGGCGTGTCTGGTGTCTGACATGCGTCAGTGTACAACACGAATACATTCTAATTGGTTAGTGTCATGTCTAATGCTTGTGCTTCATAGACTCGAACAAAAAAATGACAATAACCTGTAGAATATCATCCTCTCTTCCGCGTGGTCTCTGGCATGAGACCTTTAGCAGAGAAGTTATTTGCTTCTCATTAAGCCCTTTTGAATATCTATGACCTCCAACAATCTTGCACACCTACTACAGCTTTCACATAAGCTTTTAATGAAATCTAAAAATGAAATAAAAAGTTTGAAAAAATTCAAACAAAAACAAAAGCTTATACCTCCATAGGCAAATAGTTCAACTTCTCTTGACTTCCTACTTGAGGGCAAGGTAAATGGGGATACATGATTGTATATTCATACTTTTCTTGAAAGTAATCAATTACTGATTGCATTTTCATTTCCTTATCCAAAGGGAAACTATCGGAACGAAAACGATAAAAAAAAACCATTACCTCAAATGTCAAATACGTTAAATTCGCAACTTTTTGCATAAAAAAAACTACAAAACCATACATGAGTTCCCTTGTAGGTTGTGATGTCAATCCTGTTATCTTGTACTTCCTTCTCACACTTCCTCTATACGTAATTTCTACTTTCACACCTCTTAAGGCTCTCTTAATCTGCTCGAGTCACACTAAACATTTCTCGGTCAGAAAATAGTGCGTAACTTTCAAGTTCCTATAGTAAAATAAATTTCTTACCTTGACGCGATCTGCATCTGATAATGGCTTTAAGTGCACATCTTTTCCTAATATTTGAGCTACATAGTCAATCACGGGGAGCGATTCTATAAACGCCGTGGATGACATGTCTGTCAGAAAAAATAAACCAGAAGAAAAACAATGAAATGCAGCTTCAGCTTAGCATGAATTATGTGATTAATCAATTTCAGTTAAGGCCAAATTGTTCGGAAGAACCCGATAACTCTCACCAACATTTAGTGATAATCCCATTTGAGTAGCCTTTATACTTTGATAGAAACCGCGCCATGATTCCAATCCACCACTCAGCGTATGCGATTTTCTTAAATCCGGAGAATAGGATAACCTCCCAAACGATACATAGCTAAACATGCAGATTAACGTGTAAGAAACAATAATAGAATGATAGTAGTATATGTTAAGACTTGAAAGAACAAATAAAAACTGCACCTATGAGATGCAAACTCCTTCAATACAATGTCAATGATATTAAGAGCTTCTTGTGGAGTATCCACTTTTTTCCCACTGAGAAGCTCATGTAACTGATGCATGCTAACTTGAGCTGCAAACTTGATTTGAACCTCAAATTTTCTTTCCCTGAACACAAAATTTACAACTCATTTGTTTCAAAATCCAAAATTTGAAAGAAAAAATTTACTTTGTTTTTCTTGAATAATAATCAATTACCTTGTACTACAAGTTGTCTCATCTTCCTCACTCAATAGTATATCGAACACTTTCTGTGTAAACGGAAGCCGACCGGAAGTGTAAAGATTCTTCTCACCATCATTAGCCGGGAGTCTCTTTTCCAACTCGGTGTTTCCATGAACCTTCACTAACTCTCCTATGATAGCTTTTCTTGTTTTTCTAGAGCTAACTTCAGGAGTTATAACAACCTTCATAAAACACACACAATAACTTAGCAAAATCATCAATTGTAGTCGCAACATAAAAGTTCTATTGCAGCTGCATTTCGCCGCAATATCAAGGTTTGCAGCGTAACCGCAATTTTGTTGTTTCTAAATGACTTACATCATATTGGCTCAAGTCAGATACTGATATATCATGTGTTATGTTATGTCCCTTTCACTTGTTTCATACAATACAACACCCATGTGAATAATTCAGAGGCTCATTGTATCACGTGTCATGCATCAAATTAAGTTGCGTTTAGTTCTGCGACGAAGAAAATTGATTTTGAATGAATTGATTGAGAGTAAAAGTTAGTTGTAGGTGAAGTTAAATTAAATGTATTGGCAAAATGAAAATAATAAGATTGGTTAAGAGTCATTAAGTTGTATATTGATGGTGCAGTGCAGCCAAATTTCTCTGTTTCTTAGGTTAGTGTGAAAAATCCTATAGCTGTTTTGTTGACAAATGAACCAAAAGATGTACTAGTAACTAATTTGAGTTTGAAGGAGAAATAAATATGCCTGCAATGGAAGTAAAAAGTGTGCTACTAATTACGGCTTATGTAGAGTTTTTTAGTAGAGCAGAGAATGAGGCAGGTATAGAAAACGTGTACATGAGTGAGAGCAGTTAGTAGAAACATATATACCGTGTGCTTTACGCCATCTATATTTTAATGTCTGCAACTGCAACTCAGAAAGCTCCAACTATGTGAACTTCAACTAACTATTAACTGAACCACCTTCTACACTCTGATCCATGCATGCAAATGGACAATACTGTTACAAATTAAGGGTTCAAAGGTTCAACAAAACTGCACCTATATCTATCTATATAGCCACTAAAATGTTTTCTATACTACTACTACTACGACACATGCAGACGCAGTTAATTATTTTTTGCAACAACGCAAGAGATTGTAGGTGCTTTGCTTTCTGCGATTTGATAAAACATGTGCGAAAGACAATGCTTCGCTGCCTTTAAGAAAGAAACTTCAAAAGATGAATGAGTTCTGAGATAAGCGCTTTTTGTAGCATCAAAGCATGCTACTGTATTACATTTCGATGAGAGCTTTTATCTGATGGGAAATATAAAAAGAAACTTGATAATAATGATACAGAAAGCCAGATTTTAAAAGTGGTGCTGTCTCTGTTTTTGCTACAAAGGTTAATTTCAGTGCATTTTCCAACAGGTTACTTACTCTGCTTTTGTTGGGTTAGGAAAGGTGAGGGTTTGACAAGGCATTTAATTGATTGAAGGTATTAGTACCCAATTAAATTTAAGGATATCAGAGTGTTCAACATTAGGAAAAATGTGAAAATGAGAAGAAAAGAGGATGTGAGGTGAAGTGAAACACACATGTGAACCTTGTTGTAATATAATCTAATTATGGTTGTTAGGGTTATTATGTTTGCTATGGTAGTTTGTTAGTTGACTAATAGTTGGTTACTTGATATAAGTAACTTACTTTAAGGATATACCTGAGCGACTATATGGTTGTGTAGTGTTGTCAGTCAAGTAATTTGTCGTAGGCGACCATATTTTCATAATGAGTTTGTGACTCTAAAAACCTTTTTAGAACATCAAATCCATGACATACTGGAATGATAGTTGCGTAGTGTTGGCCTGCGAGAAGTATACCTCGCGGGGTTAGCGTGAAAATCTCACTCATAATAGATTTTCTTGGATGTATTGTTGTCTAATAAGTAATTTGATGTAGGTGGAAATATTTTCATGTCGAATCCATGACTATGGGAACCGTGTCTATAACCCTGAAGTCTATGGTTGCATAGTGTTGGCCGCGAGATGTATATCTCGTGTGCTTGACATGAAAACCTCACCTAGGAGAGATTCTTTTGAGGGTGTTGTTGTCCGGCAAGTATGTCGTAGACGACAATAATTTTATGTTGGATCCATGACTCTAGGGCCCTTTATTACAACCCTAGATCTGACCTGGTGAAAACCTTATGCGAAAAGCAATCGGAACTGTTCGTCATACATACTCGGACCTTTAAAATCATATTTCCTAAAAATAAAAAACATGCATAAACATGACATTGCATATTTTGCGTATCAAAAGAAAAACTTTTGCATCTGCATTCATCAGCATGCAT